>NW_009952560.1:411172-415636 GCF_000747805.2 Chaetura pelagica | reverse complement strand
ATGAGGATGGAGCAAGGGCTGGTGTTGTGGCTGGAGACAACCCCAGCAGAGCAGATGCTGGGAGAGAACTGATGAAACAAGAGGTTGGCACTTCTGCTGCAGCCCTCAGCCACTTTTATTGAGAAGGTAATGGGGAAGATGACCTGGTGGCACCAGCCCCTTCCCTGCAGCATCACTGCAGATCCTGTTCCTCTTTTCCTCTGGTTCCCAAGGTGCCCAAATGGGTCCATCCCAGAGGGGGGGGAGCTGTGGGGAATGCAGAGACCAGAGCTCACATCCCACTTTCACCCACTTCACGGGGTGAATCACCAAGTGCCATCAGCTCTTCAGCACCTTCATGAAGCTCTACCAAGAATGGCAATTTTTCCATGTCATTCCCAAGAGCCAAAAAAGCCTCTCAGCCTCTCACCCAGCACACGGGGAGCACTGGGAGATGCCTGCAAGAAGTGCCAGCACCCAGCAGCACTGGCAGTTTTGTCACTGCAGTCAGTGTGGTGTCAGCTCATCCCACAGAGACTTGCCCTACCTGGGTACAACCACCCCAAGCCACATCCCAACAGGGAAAGCCACAGACCTGCTGTGGATGCTCAAGGCATCACCAAAAAGGACTGAAGCTTGCCCCAAAAAGGTCATTTTTGCTTCTTTATTATTAAATACTGAATAACAAACATTTTCCACAGCACCACTTTGTTCCGAAGGACTGGAAGCAACTATGAAAGCACCGTGAACTCTGGTTCCCCTTTCCCCTGTGCTGGAACCACCCACTGGTGACAGATGTGGTTTAGCAGCAGCGTGACATCCCAGCACCAGAGATCAACAGGATCCAGAGCCCTCCTGCATCCTGCTGCAGCACCAGGGTGAAGGACCCGTTTGCTTCTAATCAAAATGAAAAACTGAATGGGATTAGAGCTCCTCTTTTTCTCAATCAGACATTTCTGATTCATCTGCTCTAGACTGGCTTAGCACAAAAGCTGCTGATAACGATGGCCATTAGGTCAGACACACTTTAACACCATATATTGCTATTTTAAAACATGTTGATGCTGCTCCAAAATAGCATTTCATACTTGCACCCTAATCATCGTTATGGCTTCTGACAGGTTTTTAATACAATAGTATTAACTGCAATTAATTAATTTCAAATTAATGTGGATATTGAAGCACTTCAGCAAGATCTCCACTGCAATTCACCATTCATTACTGCACCATTATTTTTTAAGTGTTATCCATAAAGCAGGCTGCCAGTGCATTTGCATTTAGGTGACAGAAGTAAGGAATATAGAGCAATAAATTAGCACAAAAATTAAGCAGAAGGAGGCAGAATTAACCACAGCCCATCATCTGAAGTTTTAATATTCCTAATGACTTTATGATTCACAGTGTGGCAGCAGGGTAGGAAAGGGGGGTGGGTGGGCTACACACCCCAGCCCCCCACAGCCAGGCACGTGCCAAGCCCAGAGCCAGCCCAAGCTCACACCACCCAGGGTGGCTCAGACCTCACATCACTCACCCTGGAAGATGGAAGATCCATCATTAGCAGACAGAAAATAAACAGGTTGGGGTTTGGTTTTTTCCCACCACAGTCATTAAAAATAGGCAGCATATCTGGGAGGTAAGGCAGAAATAAAACGTGTTAGACCATTAAATATGGTGCACAGCAGCATTCCTCTTTGGGCACAAAAAAAAAGTCTTTGGTGCAGTTAACAGCCATTTTTAGAGCATTAATGACCTCAGGTGAAAACAAACTGGTCGTTAAAAGAACATTTTAAGGAGATTAGCTATCATCAGAACATCCAGGTTACTTAAACTGAAGTAGTTCCATATGGTTAATTTATAATTTCCAAGGAATTAATCAGTGAACAAACTCGGATGGTTCCTAGATCAAGTGCAGAAAGGGGAGATGCACAGAGCTCAGAGCAATCCTAACTGGAAGCAGCACTGGCAGAACAGTTTCATTTTTCAATTTGCTGGCTAAACTGAAAACAAAACAGAACCAAAAAACCAGGAGGATAAATTTGCCTATGATTAAACAAACATGTTTTCAGTTTGTTGGCAAAACTTAAAAGAAAAAAAATAAATATGAAAAATTTCATTTTGAGTCAATCTACAACATCTTGTTTTAACTCTGAACGGAAATACACTGCGGTTTTGGGGTTTCTTCCAGTTTATTTAACCCCTTTTAAACCTTCTGTCTTTTAGACCCACTGTTCATTAAGGAGAACCCATAAGGAAAAAAAGAAGTTTGTTTTAGATAATATCAATACAATTTATTTCTGGACCCTTAAGAACCTCTTCCTACTCCTTTCCTCCAAGCTCCAACTTGCAAAGAGAGCATTTATAAAAGACATTCACCCAGTGCACTTGCTGGAGTTGCCATGTGCCCCAGTTCCCAGGAGCAGGTTTTGGTGCCACTGTGGATATCCAGACTTCAACAGAGAACAGCATATCCTACCCAGCAAACCACACTGAGCCCCCAGCGTGGTGTGTAAATGCAAAATACAACAGTGTTTATGTACAACCCAGCTACATAACCTAGTCACAGACTGGGTTGGGTTAGTACTGAGTGCTGAACACACTGGGCACACAACTGGAGCAAACACCCAGACCCCACTGCCCACACACGACCAATAACAGCTCCAGACCCTCCAGGCTCCCACTGCAGCCGGAAAGCCCCTGGCTGACGATCCAGAAGGGAATGATTTACTAAACAAGCAATAAGGGAGCCATGGAGTGGGGAAGGATCTTCAGCCCAGAGCAGCCTCAGGATGTGCTGCTGCTGGCAGATGCCAACACAGTGGAGCAGGGAATGGAGGCTGGTGTTGCAGGAGCAGCTTGCAGCCAGCACTCCTGTCTCAGGTTAGGACAATTACCCTAACAGCTAACTCCCACCCAGAAGGCTCCTCGAGAAGGGGTTAGCTACATTGAACACCAGAGGTTCAAGGGACACCACAAAACATCACTCTGAGCAACCAACCTCACTGGGACACCAGCACAGCCAGGGTCTGAGGCCATCACTCCCAACCCAGCATTCCAAGACCTGCACCACAGCTTATTGTCACCTCTTGATACCTAAAGATATCTAAGGCATCTAAATACCTACAGTATCTAAAGATAAAGCCTTAAGACACTAAAGTGCACTGAAGTTGTGTATAATTAACACACAAATCATAAAGCAGGATCACAACTTCTATATTGACTTGACACACACTTGTAAGCAGCAAAACAAAAACATGGAGATAATGTCACAAGAAGGGAGAAAAGACATACCTGTAAAGAAAAGCAAACTTTTGTTCATTGCAAGACTGAATCCATTTAAATAACAAATATGCTGCTAAATACATACTCCCCAGAACCTCAAGTCATTTTTTAAAGTGCTCTTTTTTAGCACCGAAACCTTGGGGGAAATTTTATAAGTTCACTTCATCCTCATAAAATATCAACTCCACCACAGTGTAATACTTCACTGAGATGATCATACAGAGCTCTGCAGAAAACCAAAATTTACATCCTGTTCATTTGTTTTAAACTTTTTCTCAAAACAAAAACAAAACAAAAATTCCCCAACCAACCAACAACAAAACCTTTCCAAGAGTGCAGGAAGGCAGAAATCCAAACCCAGTTTAGCTCAAATCTCTGCTTTACCAAGGTCTGAACTAAGTACTTATTTGGGAAAAGAGGAGCTAATCTCATTCCAAGGTCACTTCAAGGTTTTCATACCAGGGAGAGAAGAATTACTTACATGTGCAATGCATCCTGTGTATTCAATTGGAAAGGTAAATATGGCTTTAACAAATAAATAGAGACCCTAAAGACAAATCCCTGCCTCGAAGTGCCTATTTCTGCAGTTAACCTGGAGTACAGGATGTCCATGTCCCAAGAAGATGTTGTGCCAACATCCCTTAGAGCTACATCAAATATAATTTTCAAACCAATTAGCTCAAAAAGCATCAACACCAAAGCAATGCCTTCCACATTCTAATTACTAGGCCATCCTATTCAATTCTTAATGAGAGAAGAGACAAAGGCAGTATATGTATTAGGGTCTACTTCAAGAATTCTTTTTCTTTTAGCAAACAGATCCTCTTTTGTTCTGGTTAAACACCAATTACTCCGTTCTCTCTAACATGCAAATCAGCTGAAAATAGGGCATGATGTATCTCGATCCTGCACCACTACAAGTTTGAATGAAGGGGGAAAATAAAGCAACCCTCTAGGGGCTTTCAATTCCAAGTACTTTGTACTCTGATAAAGCTCTTTTCAAAGAGCTTTTTGTATTATCTACGGCAGTTCCCATAAGCAGCGATTTTGCCATTATGCCAAAGAAATAGCACATTTAAGGTGTACAATATAAGCAAGGAAAGTAAAAGTAGCCAACAAAGCTGTTCACATGTCGCTTTTAGCTGGTGCGTCCCCGCTGCAAACAGCAAAACTCAGCAGCACGGCGAGTGCTACTACACCCAGGGA
>NW_009952560.1:410894-411154 GCF_000747805.2 Chaetura pelagica | reverse complement strand
TTTAGAGCAGGAAAGAGATGTAGAGAGCCAAGCCCAGGTTCAGCACCCAGTGCTTGGTGCAGTTTGGAGCTGCACCCTCAGCCCTGAGCAGGGGAGCCCTTGGTCAGAGCCTCAGGCCTTGGCTCCGCTGCCTCCTCCTCGCCAGCACCAACTGCTCTGCTCACGTCCTACCACACTGAGTTATGTGATCAATCTCTGCTATTTTGGAGTCTGTTCCTTTACCACACTCGTTGGCTTCTGCAGAGCTTGAACTGAACCGC
>NW_009952560.1:406058-410628 GCF_000747805.2 Chaetura pelagica | reverse complement strand
TGACACCTCTGTGGCTGTGCTGGCAGCAGATGGAAAGCTTCTCCAGAGCTGTCGCTTCCAAACCCAACAGCCACGCCCGGGGGGTCAGCCTGAAGATTTATTTTGGAAACCAAACTGATAACTGTTTTCACATCTTTTGTCACTGCTCTAGTCATTTCTAATTGATAGTTTTAACGTGTTGCCCTCTCTTTGTAAACACTTTAAGCAGTGTCAATAACAATTCTGGAACTGTTATATACACAGACATGCAGCATTTCTATATGGAAAGATGTATTTTTAAAAATGGAAACCTGTAGAGCTCTGTGAGATGACCTGAGGCCTGAGTTTGCCGTTGAATTGAGGAGTGCAAACTGTGCCAGACAGTGACACTCAAGTGACCAGGGTGTGCAGGTTGAAATCTGCAAAACTTCAGTGGCCATTTAGGGAGGCTGAGGGAAAAGAGTATCCGTGTTGTGTGTATCACAGGGCAGTGATTGTACCAGATCCCCAGCCTAGAAAGAAGGTTATAGAAACTTTTTAATCGAAACAACTTCCCTAGATCAAAAGTAAATGAGCACAAGCAGTCAAGGGGTGACTGCACTTACTTAGAAGGTCAGAAAGAGCCCAGAAAGCAGAGGCAGAAGGCCAGAGCATCAGAGGAGGAAGCAGTGGCTTTAGCCGATGAGCCCACACTACCTCCTCTGCGGTGCGACTTGGTTACACAGAACACAACCACGTAACTAAATTTAAAAATGCATTAAATGGGGAAGAAACATGTCATCAAAAAGTTTACTGAAGAGCACACACACTCAAAGCCAACTCATTCTGATCCACTTGGCCTGATTACTTCCATCCAGCTGCTACGAGACAGAAGGCAAGCTCAAAATCTCCTGGCTTTCCTCCCGAGCCCCTAGTGTACCTCTCCAAATACTAGATGGTGCAATTTATCAAAAAAGTAACATACATAAACATACTTGCAATAAAGTGTACCTTACTGTATGCCCGTGTCTGAGAGAAATGAGTCTACACAAAAGATGTACCAGCCCTGCAATCAACAAGAGGATACAGAATTTCTTGGCGAAGATCAAATCATCTAGTGAGAGTTTGCACTGAAAAATGATTTTGTAATTGAATATTCTACATGAAGTTGTAATTGAGTTTACAGAATGCAGTATATATACTTAACATAAATTGCACACATGCTAATACATGTATTATATACACACACGTAACTTCTGCTTTTTTATATATAAATACATAAAAATAGCTCATTTCAAGGAGATGGACCCTAGAGTATTTCACATGTATAAATTCAGCCAAAAACCACAGCACATTAGTCTCTTCTGCCAAACATTATAGACAATCTTCCAAAAGTGTTTTCATCTGTTTTGCTGGCCTTTAATATAATTTTGATTTATGTCATTTTGATACTTTTTCCCTTCTGTAGCTTTAGAGGAAAGAGCATTCTTTTGATTCCAGATTCAGGATTTCTTTAAAAAGAAACCAAAGTAATAAATCTGAAGTGTCACACTGCTACTGTATCACACAAGCAAGAAGTATTTCAGCATGTGTTGACTATTGCTTCCAAGCAAAAAAATGTATTAAGTAACAGTGTTTTCTTACATTACACATTCTCTCTCTTGCCTGAAGAGTATTATTTCTTCAGGTTTTAACACACAGATGTTCTTCATACACCAATATAATACACATGCAGCAAGTTACTAAGGCTCAGGCTCGCTCCCATCTCCTGCTTCCCACACAAACAAGTGGAAAAGCTAAGGGGCAAGAGGAGGTCACATTGATTTGGGCAGCACTAATTGCTCTGCTCTTAACCATTTCATAGTTACCATAATCAAAACAAGCTTCCCACCCTGCTGCTCTCTGTATGGTTTCAACCCTAAACTTTCTGCAAGTTAAAGAGCCCCAAGACAGAGCATGGGTGGCAATAGGGTGTAATTAACAGGAAAGAAACTAAACTGGCATAAATGTTTTTACTTCTGACAAGCAACAAGAAAGTCGGTTTCTTCCTGAAAATTATTACGGCAGTTCAAACCCAAACATGTTTCTAGTAATATTATAGCTACCTTGTCTTTCTGAGTGGGGCACAGGGTGCTGCTACAGATTCATTTCTATGGAGTATCAGGTGGAATAACAACTTCCCGATTGAGAAAAGACTTGGGACACAGTGAGATGAAGACCTGATCAAGCACATGAGCAGCTCCAAAGTCAGCAGAACAACCCTGAGCTTAAAGCAAGGCATCCACTTCTGAGTCAGTGAGTTCTATGCAAACCACACCTTTTCCTTCTCCCCCCTCCAGGGAACAGAATCTCTTAGCCACCTCTAGTTCTGACAGCAGAGTAATATGTTCAAATGTTGAGTTGCACAGACCATGTAGGAGCATCAGAACTCAACTGTTTCAAATCAACCGCACTAACTATAATATTCTTCTTTGGGGGTCGCTAAGAAAGCGGAAGGAGAGTAGCCTGGGAGAAGCCTGAAAATGGAAGGAAAAAATGAGCAATAAAGCATGTAATGTAATAAAAATGGCAGTTAGTCTAGTGAGTACATAGACACTAGGCTTACTTCAGTTTACCACTGAGAACTAAGGATAACTGCAGGGCACTATAAAGTGTTCATTCCATTGCGTTAATTGCTGTTGGAGTCATGGTTCAGTATATTATACCAGCCTCAGCTTGCTCTAATTCCTGATCCTTTTTGCTGTGGCCAGGATACATAAAAAGAAAAAGGAAAAAATCTTTTAAATTAGTATTCCAGGAGGTATTTGAAAAGGTATTACTAAGACGTTCGACAAGACACAAGGACACTCCTACAGGCATCCTACTGTCACTGTGTAAGAGACAGGTCCAACAGGACTGCCTTCCCGTGCCTACAGCCAAGTGAGAGGAGGCACCCCACACACACTTCAGCTAAGCATGGTTCCAGTGTCTGGCAAAAGATCCACAAACCAGCTCTCCTGGAAATACAAGCAGGAACATGTTTAAAAGCAGTGCCAGAGGAGCCCTGTGCCTCTGCCCCCCGGGACGCCCTTCTACATTGAGCCTTGGAAATGTGCACAAGCTTGTACACACCTACCTAAAAAGAAGGAAAAAGGCCAAGTTCCCCTGTTCCAAGCCCCACGGGGGGGAAGAGGGCTGACCCCCACCCTGAGCAAGGGCAGGCTGCAGCCCCCACTGCCCCCTGCTCAGAAATGGCTTCACAGAGCCACCAGCAAGCTCCTTGACACAGATCCAGAACACAGAAAGAAACAATGGCAATTAGGCCTCAAAATGAGTATTTGAATTTAAAAACAAACAAACAAACAAGCCTACACAACAACCAAACAAACAAACCCATCCGGAAAAGCTGATCTAGGCAGTGCTGATCCTATCAACCCTGGCTTTCCAAGTGATTGACTCCAATTGAGCCTGTGCTCCTGGAGAGGAAATACATGTCCTTCATGCCTCCCAAAGGTAAACCTAGACACACAAATGCTAAGTAACCTGCTTTAAAAATTAAAAAAACAAAAAGAAAAAAGAAAGAAAGCATAGTTGGAAGCCAGACACATTTCAGTCCCGAGTTATTAATACCCAATACAAAGCAGAAGAGCTGGCGTGGCTGCTTCAAACTTGTGTTGCCAAACTCCAGCAAGAGTCTCATTACCAAATAATTGCAAAATGAAGCTTTGCCATCTTCTCCTCTTTCACTGAGGTTTGCCCCTGGGCACCAGCACACCTGCCTCCCGGAGGGTATGAGCCTGGTGAGTGTTTATTTGCATCAGTTTTCAGCAGAACAGGAACCCTCTGACCACAGGCCAGGGCACACACGTGGAATGGTGCCAGTGTGCAGCAACCCAGTGCAGCACACTGCCTGCTGCTGAACTCACAGAAAGAAAAATAGTTGACATTTTCAATACAAGTTCATACTCATATTAATTTAATGTACATAATTATACAGATTACTTAATAACTGCATTATAAATATATTTACCTACACACAAATCATTAAGACTCAGACAAGCACTTAAATAAAAAAAAGTAAAAGCTTTTACAAAGCCACCAAAGTTAAGTCACAACTTAGCATGGAAGTTTGCTATCTCAAGACTGGAATTACAATGCACACTCATTTTGTATCCTTTTATATGCCTGATCTCTGAGTGCTTTATGATGTTAAATAACACGCAGCTGCGCAATTTAATGAGCAAGAGCAAGAGGGAAAAGCTGTATGAGGAAGTAAAAAGAAAAGATAGGGACATGTCTGATTTTTCAAGTGAAAGTTAGTGAAATGAAACAGCAATGAAACAGGCATTATACAGGGAAATTGTTCAAGATGGCAGGGTCTTCTAAGGTAAAAGCTCTGGGAGAACAAAGCAACAAAGGAAGCAGATTCACTCCCTGGGTGGTTAAAACCAAGAGCGTTTTTGAACTTCCAGTAAAGGATGGCATCTTGGTTACAGGACTGGATTCCTGGTTAAAGGACTGGATTCTGAAAAATGGGAGTTTCAGACCCCAGATTCATTGCAGACCTGCTAGGTGACCTCGAGCAAATTTCTTCCCCTCTCCCTAGATTTCATCTCTCACTCGTCTAGGGAAA
>NW_009952560.1:379269-406030 GCF_000747805.2 Chaetura pelagica | reverse complement strand
AGGGAAAGATGATCTTGTTGAACCCTTTCACAAAAACATTTCCTGCCCACTCTATTTACTTTCAAAATCTCTTCAGCTCTACAAGCAGACATATGGACAGCAAGATCCCATGCCTGGGAGCTGGTACATACCAGGTAAAAAGGCAAGGAAGAGGCAGTATCTCTCAAGGGCAAAAATGAGCCTCAGGTTTCATCTCGGGGAGCTTTTTACAACAAACAGACTTTCAACAGAATATTCTACCAAAAAAATCAACAAATAAATTGTGTCAGTGCTCAGCAGTATTGCTGGACTGAACACTCATCAAGGGTCTCACTTACAGTATATAGTTCCTGCATTGCTTCCACCCTGCAAGGAGCTGGAAACTCTAGCATCCACCCTCTAGGGTTATTATTCAACAACAAATGAGTACTATATTTAGAACTTTTTCCATGAAGTAGCAGTATCCAAGGGCCATTGAGCCAAGAGGCATTCAAAGGTTAAACAAGTCTATCAGGCTTCTCCTCCCACCCCCAAGTTTCTGTGTGCAGGTTGCACTTCAGTTCTCTTACACACACATCTCAGTTTTATAAAGTATCTTTGATCCAAGGAGTGAGATACTGCACCAAAAATTAACCTTTCTGCTGCCTGTATCCAGAAAGTGACCTTACAATTACAGGAGCACATATAAACAATTACTTTGACTTGATTCAAAAGGCTTTGCTAGCAAAGATTAATTTAACACGTTAAACAATCTAGAAAAAACCCCATAAAACTCCCACTTTCTCTTCTCTCAGCTACTTCAGTCAATATTTCAGCTTCTCAAGCTGTTCTTAACAACACACATTCTTCATTCTCTGATTTTGTTCATATTTTAGGAAACAACTGTTAGATCATGTAGAGATTTAGATTTCATTCTCTGCAAGGAAGTGTGGCCTAGCTACAGAAACAAGCAGAGAACAACTCATTGCTCCACTGGAGTTACATGTAGTCTCTAGGAAATTAAAACTACCTCCAGCACCAGGCATCAGCAGGGTTTGAAAACTGGGACTTGCAGCTCCTTAGCACAATATCCCATCACTTGAGCTAAAAGAGCAGCATGACTGCATTGCTGAAGGAGTTTGCTGCTGTCCATGTACAGGAGGCACGTAGGAGGAAGGGGCATAATGCAACACATTTCACAAGTGTGTTACAAGGACAATTTCTGTGTGCATCATTCCTCTATCTCCCCCTGCCTTCAAAATGATAAGACTTTGGTACTTTTCTTCCAGAGATGACACAAGGCTTGAACTGTGTTTGCAAAGCTCTTCTGTATCCTGCAATACCCAACATAAAGACAACTAAAAGCTCAAGACAAATACATAGAAGTGCAACAAGAGCTGTGGTCTGCTGAACTGACCTAACAGATAAACGAGCCATATCACGTTAATAAAAAAATATCCGCCTTGCTAAGCAGACCAAGCTAGAAGAACAGTCTTGACCAATCAGTAATGTCAGTGTCTGAAATTGTTGATTGTTGTTTCCTCCCAAGCTCTTATGAAACACAACCAGCGGGGCTGGAAGACTCAGCATCCAAGGACAAAGAATCAGCAGGCATGTAAGCACCAATATTTATGTAATGTATGTCATGTTCACAGCCACAATGAAATCATTGTCTTCCAAGGGGGTTGGTATGTTTGGAGCATTTGTTCGTTATTTCTAAAGATGCAGGAGGCAAAGCAGTTAAAAATAAAGACATCACCGCATGCAAAATTAATCTTTAACTGCCTACACTGCTTTAAATGACTTGCAAGGATTATAGTGCACTCCCCAGGCTGAGTACCTTTGTTAACAAACAACTCCTCAAGAGGCAAGAGAGGGTAGACCACTAATAAAAGTCAACCAGTGACTTCTATCAGCTTTCTTGACTCCCAGTGGCTGCTCTCTCACTGTTTCCATTTGGTGGCAGCTCTGTCCCCACAGCCCGCAGGGAGCACAAGGATGGGAGCACTTGAGGAGACCTTCCAAACACTGGCACCAAGTGGCTTTGCTTGAGAAGCAGACAAGGTAAAGTCTCATCCAGTCTCACAGCCTTGCCTAAGCCTGTGCTTAAAATGGAAGGAACAGAGTTTTAAATTAATCTCATCCCTCCTGTGAGAAGACAACAGAGTCTTTAAAAAGCAACCTCTGGCAAGCAGAGTTGTTAAATGCTTAACATGATGTTATGTACAACACGTCTTTAATGCTACATTCATAATCCAACCCTGAAGAAAAGCAAGAAGTGGCACAGAGAGGAGATGATGTTTCTTCCCCCTCCAGCAATGGATGGTTGTTCAGTGCTTGGCTATTGGCAAGGAAACTTCAGCATTAGTTACCAAGGTGCATCATAAAAAAAAACAACTATCCTGAAAGAAGAATTAAAAAACTGAACCTACACTTGGCATCTCCAAAGAGGACTCACCCAGTTTGGATTCATGACCTACAGTCCACAGTGGACAGCCTGGAGAACCCTCTTAATGAGAGGCATTATAAATACATGTTAATATAAATACAGAAGCCCATTTTTAGTCTAAGAGGCCATGCCAGGATGGCCTCTGGCAGTTTTGCACAAGTCACAGTGCCACAGCTCCATTTACCTATCTCAGAAAGGGGAACAGCACCTTCCTATCTCCCAGTACCTTCTGAAGATTCCTGTTTCTAGAAGCACTTCTAAATCAGGACAGTCTTCTTCATGTCACCTTCTCGAGCAGAAAGAGACAAAGCAGACAACTGCTGCAAAAGTCCCCAATTCAAAGCAGCCTCATCACAGATGCAACAGTTAGAAACTGATTGTTCTGAGGGACAAGGACTAAGGATCCTGCTACACATGTTACCCAGTAAGAAGCACCTAAACCACGTCAGCAGTCTGTGAAGTGGCTTGCTGCACTCCAGACAATTGGCAGGGTAACAAACTGTCACCTAGGTGACAAAATAATGACCCTCCTGTGAAGCTCTTGCATAGTCTCTTGGCCATAACTGGACACTGCTGTTCAAAATGCAGAGTGGGAGGGAACAAGTTGGTACAGCCCCAGGTCAGGAGAGGCTGCGAGCTCAGCCTGGGCTGGAACAGGTGCTGTACTCAGGAGAGTGTGGTGAGGGCATCCGAGCATTGCGTTGCACTGGCAGCTCTGCAAAGTGCTGGGTAGAACCATCAGATGGTGCAAACAGGGCAGGTCTTGCCTCTGCCCATTCTCAGCCACCATTTCAGTTGCCTCCTACACCAAAAGGTGATGCCCCCCATTGACACACCTGCTACAGCTGTTATTAAAAGACAAGGAAAGCATTAAACATGAGACACCACTAAGTATTTCTCCCAGTTTGCAAAACAGTCTTCATGTATTTAACATCTTTTAAGTCTTGTATCCATCTGGGAATGGCCTACACGAGCTCCACAACAGGAATGTTGTCCTGCCAGACCTCAGAAGCTATACAGGCCTATCTCTAAACATAACAGCATGAAGGAAGGGGCTAGAGAATTTGAGGAAAGCAATAGATGCATTTGAACTCTATAAATTTTTAATTTTCTAGCATACAGTCCTCTAAAAACAGCACAGCTTCAGCTGGCATGACATTAACCCCATTGATTTCCATCTAAAGAATAAAAGGGCTTTGCCAGCCCAGAAACAGCCTGAAGCTGCCATTGCAAGGAAAAAAAGAGCAAGTTTTCCCTAAATGCCCCTGCCTAAGGCAAGCAGGAGTGTATCCATTGTCAGCAGGCTGAACAAAACAGAGCTCTTCAAGAACTTGGAGGAAAAGATTGAGAAAGTAGAGACAGATATAGCTCACATACCCACCCTCAAAGACTCTTGCAGATGAAACAAATCACAGCCCAGCCTGTGGGGAGACTGGGGGGGTCTCAGGACTCTGGCCCCAAAGGTGAACAATCAGTAAGACAGGAGAAAGCTGGCTCCATGTAATGGATTCTAGTCCACAGTAAAACAAACAGCAGTAAGACTTCACAGTTTTGTTACCAAATGAGCCTTACACACACACACACCCCTTGTTTTCCTTAGGAATAAGCAGGTTCAATTAAGAAACCAAGAGGCATTACTGTCCTCTTGAAGGAGAGGCCATGGACTGCCAAAGCCAAGGAAGGAGGTCAGCAGGTCTCACACAGATAACCATGTGCAAAGGAAAAGTCACTCCAAACAGGCCTGGCAAAGGTTACAAACCACCTGCTGCTGTTTGAGAGGCTGCACCGAGTCAGGAGGAAAACACAGTATGCAATTCATCTGTTTGAAAGGATAAGGGTTAGGTACAGGTTTGCTGTACCAGCGGCCTTGCTACAACGTCATGTCAACTATGTCTTCACATCAGGCCCATTAGATTAGTTCTAATGATTTAAAGTGTTTAAATACATTTGCTAACACCATATAATGCACATAACTTGAACCCCTGCCTTCTACAGGCCTAGCTCCCTTCCAGAACTCGTCAGGCTGTCACACTTCATTAGAGTTAACCTAAGAAGATAAGCAACCTGGCTGTAATGAGGACAGCCTGGTCAAGTGGGCTTGGCACACTGTCCTCACCCGAGGAAGAAACAAAATGAAAGCCTGAGAATACAAGTTTAGGCTCATTAACTTGGAAAGCAGTGGAGCTACCATCTCACTGGACTCATCTGCCTCATCAAGGTACAGCCACGTCAGGTGAGGAGGAAAGTGGGAAGTAATACAATTATACTAGACAAAATAATCTAGAATAAAGAGGTCACTTTTTGTGGCTCAGTTGAAGTAGCAGTTCACGACTTTTTGTGCTTTTCACAACCCTTTGTTGCAAATCACGAATCGAGAGTAAATATTAGATACGTGCAAAGAAAAAGCATTTGCTTCATGGAAACTCACTGCAGTTCAGGATCAGGAAAGGCCCAGGAGAAGTTTGAATTCAGAAGAAAAAGTGAACTGAGTACACATATTTCTGTTCCTCTTGGATCAAGAGGATCTCTTCTAAACAGCCAGGAATAGTTTCCATTGTATTTCCCCATAAATTCTGCTTTGATCATTCAGATAAACGTTTGTTGCCTTTCCCTTGAAACAAGAATAAACTTTTCCATTCGTGCTCATACCAAACCCAAATGTCTGACAAATGAAGGAAAGAATAGAAAATATTTACATACCCAGGAGTAGGTATGGCTCCTTGCAGCCATTGGGGTAATGCAGTAATAGGGTTACATCAGGAGTTTAAGGAGGCAAGCTATAGCTTGAAATGAGCCATAGGAGGCCAATGTAACTCAAGATGAAATGGAAATCACCTTCTGACTAAGAGGTTTAACCAAGATTAAAATGGCAAAATAGAAAAAAAAGCATTGCTCAGCTAATCTTGCAGCCTTCTTCAAGTTCTATCACATCTGCACTGACACATTTGCACATACCACTAGAGAGGCTCGAGCCAGGTGAGCTAAGGCAAGATAAAAGCAGATGCAGGAGAAAAGAAAGTCCATGTGTGTAGAGTTCCTGTGCTCAGGTCAAGTGAAGATTAGACACACAATGCTGGGAGGACTACACTTCTTGCTGTTAACAGGGATATTTTCATAACTAACTTTCCCCTTATCCTCCTCAACAAAATGTTTAAAGTAATTTTCTTTGGTGAGCCACAGATCTAGCCCTGAACTACATTCCTAGGTGTAAGCATAAGGACTTTTATCCTCAACAGGACTATGAGATCCCAGCCAAGAGCAGAGGAGAGAAACACTGTATGATGCATAGCTTTTCTAATCCAGGTTGTAGGTCAAAATGATAATAGCTGCTTGTGTTTCCTGTTTCCTTCAAGCAATGTTTCCTATGGCTATTGGCAAGTTTGTTTTGTTCTTCTGTGGATACCCAGAGGGTCCTTCTTCCAAAAGGCAGAGCTGGAGACTCTCATCACTGACATCTAATCTAACTGCCAATCTAATGAGAGATAATGGACTAAAAGAAGGCAGGTAAAAAGACAACAGCATCAAGACTGACAGTATTTCTGTTGGTGTTAGAAGCTGGCAAAAGAGCGGCCTCCAGCCTCATAGTGTCTGTTCTCCCCTGCCACAGACATTCACATCCCCCTAACTTCACTTGAGCCAGCATGAAAATGGCAGGACCTCTCTACCTGCTTGCAAGGACTGTCCCACCGTGTGAGCTGGCAGCACAAATGCTGCTGTCACCACAGGGGGTGCAGAAGAGGGAAAGGCTCAAAAACATCTCCTCAAAAAAGCTCCAGACAAACTTCATAAACATGAACAAATGGGTTATCACTGGGCACCTGCAATGACATGCTACTAAGTAAGACACATTTACACAGATTCCCTGCCTAACTCCTGTGACAATTCAGTAAACATCAGAAAATTTACATTGAACAATCAGCATTTAAATTTTAAGTGAGTAGGTGTTGCAGGCTGTGAGCACCCTCTTGAAAGCCTTACTGAAGTCTTAATCCTTCATGCCATGCTCTTTTGAGGTGATGAGACAGAAGTTTGTGGATTTGGTATTTAGAAGGTGTGGCTGGAGAGGTTGAGTTAAACCACCCCTGCAATGTGCAGAACGGACACCAGGTCCAAGGCACCTCCTTGCTGCCAGTAATTTATTCACATGCCCAAGCTCTTTGTTTCTAAGGAGGCACCTCTCAAAAAGATTTAGCAATGCTTCAGTTGTTTTGAGGCTCCAAAAAGAAGATTCACTAAAGCAGACAAGCCTGTTTTGCTTATTTTTAAGAAGTTGTTTTCTTAACATTGGATGTGAATGGAAGGTTTGACTCCTGAAAAGTCCATGAAATGAACAAACACACACACCAGCACCCAGATGCTACAACCAACTTAGGAGAGCAATAGGTACAATCAAGCCACCTTCAGATGGAAAGCCACAGCTTCTCAATCACTTGTTCTTCCAAACCCCTGCAGTTAACTACTGAAATACAGACATCATTATTGCCTCTGGCATCAAAGACTTAGCTCTGACAAAGCCCAACTGGCAGAGTTAGCCAAGTCCTCTGAGCCCCAGAAATCTAATTAGACAGACTAAAAATCACAAAAGCCTCAAAATACTCCAGCAAAAGCACTTAGAGGAACTGCAGTGAAATAAATGCTGTATAACCTTTTAGACCCAAACTGTATATCCAAAACTGGAATTAATTTTTTTCCTTTTTAGTGATCACCAATTAGAAAGCCAACATCTAAGAGCAGGTAGAAGAAAACATTTTCAGAATGTTGCAAGAGTAAGAACTTCTATTGCACTTTTAATGGAGAATCTTCACATTCTGAGGATGCTGATAAAAATAAGAAGGATGCAGCTTTGCAAACTCCCATTGAGATGCAACATTCACAGCAAACTGCAAACTTAATCAAAATTTTTCTACTCTTTGCTTTTTGGACAAACAGTTGGGTTTTAGAACCACAGAGGGACAACTCTGCCACCAGTCTTTATCAAGACCTTGGTGGTCAAAGGGTGAGACTTCCCAGAAACTGTTCTACCAGATGACTGCCCAGCCAAGGTCACCTTGCCATCCAGACACCACTTGGGAGTTTTTCTTAACTCCTCCTGCCCTTAGGTTTTCTGCTCTTGTCCTAGGGAGGGAAACACAGAGAATGAGATTCCCATACACCCAGGGACTTGGAGCAGAAGGTCAATGTCTGTTTCAGCTGTGGGCTGTTCTACTTCTCCACAGCTTGTGCCAAACCCAGAGACATTCCTCTCACAAATTACTGAACAGGAACCACATCAGGGCTAACTGGGAATGGAAAGGAAATGGTGGCAGCAGCTAAAGATACTAATTTAAAGGACTTCATGATCTTTCAAATTAAATTTACACAGGAAATCTGACTTTGTTTCTTTGGAGACCCTGGCCACCCTCCTTATAGAACAGAAAAGAGTTGCCTACTGCCCCACCCTTCATTCATTTACAGAAGTATGAATTTTATCTTCCCTTCATGTGCAGAGGAACCAAGCCAACAGGGCTTCCATGCCTTCCCTCCTAGGAAGCTAAGCACCCAGCAGGGCTGCCCACTGGGTGCTGTAGTTTGGCTTTGCAGAGGGGAGGGTTTATCACCCACCACAGCTCACAGGCTTCCTTGCTGGGGAAGGACTGGCTCAGATGTTTCTTTCTTTACAGCCAATTAATGAACCAGGATTTACAGGAAGATGGGAGATTCACAGGGAAACTCAAAAAAATCTGAGAGTGTGTAAATTTACATCCAATATGTTTGGAACATGTCAATAAAATATTTATCATTACATGGTGCCTCTCCCAACTGTTGTGTTTTCCTCTTGGCAGAGGTTAAAATGACTCCCCCTCACCATCCTGTGTGTACGTTAAAGATACACTTGCAAAACCAACTGCCAGTGGGGAACAGAAGATTTAGTTCAGGAGCATATTCTTCAAAATTAACCTCTCACAGAACAATCCAGATTAGGAGAGCAAGACTAAGTGTTTAATCTTCCCCTGCAATTCTTGACAATGTTCCTTCAGGGGAAAGAGAAACACAGAGCAAATCACTTTTTCTACTGAGCATTTCCTATCACCAAAACCAATTCAGGATAGAGAAACCTGACTGCTGAAATCCCAGCTTAAGAGCCATAGAAATAAGTATCAATACAAACCACCTGCACCTCTGTGCAGAATCCCAAGATCTGCCCAGGAACACCCACCCACAACAGTTTGCTGCTTGAATGCTAAAAGCCATTCAAGGGAAGAGGGCACACACACCAGCATCACACATCCAACACCAACCTCCTTCTGTAAAATGCCTCTTAAAAAACCCTTGAAGCCATCATAGAATCATATAACAGTGAAGGTTGGAAGGGGCCTTAAGGATCATCAGGTTCCAACCTCCCTGCTATGAGCAGGGACACCTCCCACCAGACCAGGCTGCACAAGCCTCATCCAACCTGGTCTTGAACATCTCCAAGGATGGGGCAGCCACAACGTCCCTGGGGAACCTATTTCAGCACCTTACTGCCCTCATGGTGAAGAATCAAGCTTCTCATCTACTACCACCCCCAAGTCCTTCTCCTCAGGACTGCTCTCTAGCCATTCTCCCCCAGCCCGAGGTACAAGAGCTGGAAGCCAACCCAGATGCAGGACCCTGCACTTGGCCTTGTGGAACTCCATAAGGTTGGCACTAGCCCATCTCTCCAGCCTGTCAAGGTCCCTCTGGATGGCCTCCCTTCCCTCTTGGGTGTCAGATACTCCACTGAGCTTGGTATTGTCAGCAAACTTGTGGAGGATACACTCAATCCCACTGTCCATGTCTCCAACAAAGATGCTGAACAGTACTGGTCATAGTGTTGACCCCTGAGGAACACCACTCATCACTTCTCTCCACTGGGACACTGAACAAAAATAAACACAGACAAAGCATATACACAAACCCAGAAAATCCCATTCATTCTCACAGACTTTTAATCCTAAAGGATGCCAGTTGCTTTCCAAAGTGAATTAACTTATGAGCTGCAGCATGATCAGATCCACACAGTCATCTCCAGAGCAAAACACAACCACTGCTTTAATGATAAACCAAACGACCAGAAACAAAGAAAGAAAAGACAATGAGGAGGAATTTCAGGTGAGCGGATTATTTGACTGAAAAAATAAAATGAAAGAAGGCCTGAGTTTCAAGTGCAAGGGAACCCTAGTGGCTGGTGGGTTACAACTTAACCTCACACTTTAGTAGTACCAGAATGTTTTCACCTATCTCCTATGGCCAATGTCATCAGAAGATGTGCAAAAGGAAAAGGAAGGCAAACATCAGCCTCCTTCACCATCACTGATTTCCAGACATACTAGTTTGTGAGAAGAGACACATCTCCTGATTTACTTCTCTTTAAATAAGGCTTATGCCTCTCCTTGCCCACAAGTGCCCCATTCAGAAGGAATTCCCCTTATGGGCTTAAACCAAAAATAATCTACCTGATACAACTTGAACTTAATTTTCTTTGGGCAATCTTCCTGCAAGAAAATAATAGTAATATGGGAGTGTCCTGCTGAGGTTAACCACAAGTGCAGCAAAATAAGATGGAAGGCAAATGGTGTAAAATCCTACTTTGAATTCCAATCAGAAGCTATCAAACAGCCCATGGCACTTGCATTGCTCCCTCCCTTTTTAACTGCTACCAGAAGAATTCTACAAGCTTTTACTATTCTACAGATTGCTTCAAATACATATGTAACAAAGCCTGAAAAATGAGAGGCAGATGAGCTGTCTTAACCCAGAGGTAAGAGTTTCAAATTACTTCAAGTCATAAAGTCTAGGACAGTATTTAATCTTGGAAACTAGGAATGCTTAAAAAAAAAAGAGTCAGTATGGATCAGTTCTTCAGTGCCAGCCACTCTCCTGCTGCAATGAAGGCACTTTGCTCCAAAGCAAAACCAATGATCAAGGGCTTATCTATGGAAGAGAAGGAGACTGTTGGCTATGGCGACATAATTTGTAAAAGTCAACAGGAGAGAAACATCATCCAATTTTTCATGAAAGAAAATAAAATATGAGTTTCATGGGGTAGGTAAGAAGATTTGCTTCAGTCTCTTCCATTTCATGCTGGTTTGACTTGGATCTCCACATTAACAAACACCTGCAGTAAACCAGATTCTGGCAGTGCAGTATCTCTGGTGCTGAGACTTTGGTGCTGTGCAAAGCTGGAGCAAGGAGAGCACAACCACAAACCATTAGAGTGGCTGAAGATGGGAAGGAATGAGACAGAAGAGACTCTCTGCTTTTAAAATAAGTTCTCACTGGCCCTGCCACCAAGCTCCTGCATTGTCACTACCTCTCCTATCTAAAGAAAGCACTTGAGCTGATGCTCAGATTTCATTAAAAGAAGCTCAAAAGATTCTTTTCAGTGCAAATTTCCCTCAAGAGATGCTGCAGCACCTTTAACAATATTTCTCTCATGATCCAGGAAGCAAACTTTCCCTCTTTTGGACTACACAGTTTGTGCATCAAGGAGCATCCTTAGGAAGTTGAGCAGGATCCTAAAGCTTGTGCTACACAGAGCTCTGACAGTGCCTGCACACTTTGCTACACACAGTCACCTCTCAGCACAGACCTTCTTCCTGGCTCCTTGAATACGGGCTCCAAAATCCCAAGGTCACTGATGTTTATGTTTTGGCAAACATTCAGCCAACACTTTGTTCAAGCATTCATTCTTAAACAAGGAAAAAGCCACAAAAAACAGAGAGCAGAAGTTATTTGTTCAACATCATACATACAAAGAGGCAAATCTCAGCATCACTGCAGACCTTCCTCATCCCCAGGGCTCACCCTCCAGCACTGCCTAGCTGAACTCATAGGTTCACAGGTCTGAGAGTTGCTGTTGCTTTCTTCTTTCTTTTTTCTTCTTCTTTTGTATGCTCCAAGCCTGAAAATCTCTTCAGGTTCAGATTGTCACAGGACAGTCTCTTAACTTTCTTAACATCAGGGCACATTTGAAATCTCCCAGGTCAAGCTTCCAAAATTACAGTCACTTGGAAAAAAAAGTCTATCCACACTCTTTAGCAACTGAAATGGGGGACCTAGAAGGTACCCACAGCCTAGAGAGCAGCCAGGCAAACCTCCTGACCTCGCATTACCAGCATGACTTCAGGGTACTCCTCCATGAAGGAAAAATGCATCTTCCCACACTTGCCCCTACTCTTCCCAAGACATGAGTCTATATGAATTATTTAGCCATGCCAAGGCCACTGCACAAATGCAAACAGAAAGGGCCCTGCAACCACAGCCACTACCTCACAGGGTTCCCAAAGGGTCCTTGGACTTCACTCCTAGAGGAAGTCTCAGTACTTGGAAAAGGGAACACATCATATTTTCCAACAGCAGTCCTGCTGGCTCAGGAAACAAGTTTTTATCTGCAGGATGGCAGCTGCAAGCAACGCTTCAAGATGCAAAGGAATGACAGTGATGGCAGGACAGCTACTCTGCCCCACAGACTTTGAAATCTGTCAGGGAGGAGACTGCAAGGACAGAAAAGAACATTAATGTGTGCTACAGATTCATTTTTCAGGAAAAGGAAAGCTTCCTCTCCCCTCAATATCACCCAGATATATCAAAGTGATGGAAGTCGTATTATGATAGATAGATCAGTCACTGTGATATATATGTTTATCGTGTAAAGAGCTAATTGCAAACATTCCTTTCTTGATGCTTAACTTTCACTGGATCAACAAGACTCTGCTAAACCTCAAATCACACCAGCAGGTGACCTAAACCAAACCCCAAAATAAACAAAAACCAAACAGAAAATATCCCAATCAAACTACATAGAAATTCTCTCAATCACAACCTCAATCTCTCAAACATTTCCACACATCTGGAACCACTGGCTCTTTACTGTAATGCTCTTCAAACTCCCTGCCACTTTCCTGCATTATGGATTAAATTGCCTCCAATATTTTCCTTTGGCATAAGTGGCATTTGAGTTGCACGTGTCTCAAAAGGCATTTAAATACACTTTCATCATCACTATTACTCTCCTTGTGTTCTGCCAGCACCCGTGGAGGTCCAGAGGAGCTGAAGACCAGCCCTACCAGCAAATGGAACACAGCTCCCTGCCCCAGAAAGCTCCCAAGAGGAGCAGAGGCCTCCAGAGGCAGGAAAGGCACAAAGACACAAGACAAGGCCTAACTCATGCAAAGGAAGGAGCGAGCACAGGTTGGACACCCAATAGAGCAGGCTGACCACTGACCCCAGCTGCTTCCTATTGTTCCAGCTCATCTTGTGATAGTGGACTCTTCTTTGAAAAGCAGTGAAATCTCTGGGAAACGAGGTGCTGTACACAGGGAAAACTCAGAAGTGAGAGGACGTGACTATTAATACACACAATAAACTACAGCAGCTACTCGGTGTGAGGGGGAGGGCACACCACGTGTTTCTTTCACTACCAGGAAGTTTCAGCACAACCCAAAGCCTGTCAATGCACTATATGATCTCACAGGGCTGTCACAGCCAGGTTTTCCCAAGGGTATAAAAATACCCACCAAAAATACAGAACTGCACAAACTCACTCCCATGCCTGATTTTTTCTTCTTGCACAGTAACTTCCTTACAGAAGACACAAAATCTTGAATCTGGACAACTGAAGGTAACAGGCAGCAGAACAAGTATTTTTTTTTATTGTCTAAAATCCTGCTTTGGTCAGTAGAAGCTTAAAATAACTGCTGCCTTCTACTCTGCTCAGTGCCCTTGCAAATGGAGTCTGAATGACCTAATGTTTTTCCCAAGGGATGGGTGAGGCCGGCCAGAAACACCAGCTGGAACCTTCAAAGGCACCAAAGAAAAAAAGAGTCTGCAAAACAAAATTTCTGCATCCACTGAAGGCTCAGCCATTCCCCTCAGCTATCAAGCAGCTAGAAAAGGAAGGTCAAACTGAGGATGTCCAAGTTACCTCCATCCTGTCAACAAGATAAAAGATCTTTGGAGGAGACCACCTTTATTTCTGTGTGTGTTCCTCCTCTACTGTTGAGTCCATAGGAGCAGCTCCTCACTGCCACTGTGGGAAGTGAAATAAAACTTCCTCCCAGGTTCCCACCCTACTATCCAGTACACTCAGCATTTGTTTCCACAACCAATTTTACACTGCACAAAGGATCTCAATGTCTTCTCACCCTATGAAAGCACGAAAAGGAACACAGAAAAAGAACTGCAACATCAGGTGTTGGGAAAGCAGGCCTTTGTTCCTGCTGTCCTCTGAGACAAGAGGATGGGAAGAGGGCTTGATCATGCTTAATTAGCATATTAAGGCATCTGAATCATCTATCCCTTACTTTTTTTCCTTCAGCTCTCACCAAAACTTCATTACTTCAAAAAAGGCAACTAAAGTTCCATATTATGCACCTATACAATGCCTACTAATCAATTTCTGCAAGAAACTCTTTTCTGTTGTGGATTAGTACAGTTCAGCTTCAACTACCCAGGTTGGATTTTTAGCAAGTGATGTTACAGAATTTGAATTTATGCATGAGGAGGAGAGAGAAGATGGTTTATCTGAACTCATCCATAGCACTGGTATCTAGCTCCCACAACAGTAACTTCCAGCCTGTCCCTCTCAGAGCAGGTCTTTGGTTCCAATTGGACTATTCTTGCACGTCAAAGTGTTCCCCTGCTGTCATATTCAGTTACAGATCTGAGAAGAAAACAGGAGATCCATGTAGTTTTCAGCTGGCCTACCATAGCTTTGATGAGCTCAAGTCAGTGACCACGATGAAGTCCAGCAAACACACCCTGTGCCTCCAGAACAGCCATTCATTTGGATCCAGCTTGGGCACAGACTGTCATCCATCTACCTGCTCCCTGCCTTCACTTCCTACAGCTGTGGAACATGCAGTTGTACTTCCCAATGGAGAATTAAACAATTCCATGCTGCTTTGGAAATGGAAGAAGGTAAATGTGCACTGACCATCTTTAAATCCCCTTGCTCCGATTATTCTTGGCCTCAGAGCATCCACCTCAGCAACAATCACAGCTCTGGCTTTCCAGTCCATGCTGCACCTCTGCAGGAAGGCAGGCACAACTGGTGTCTCACAACATAAAGCTTCTGAATCCAAACATATTTTTTTTCCTCATGTTTTTGTAATGACTGCAGGAGGGTGAAGCAGGGACCATCAGTACCAACATCCCAATGTTCCAGGGCACTTACTCTTCAGCAGCTTAATCAACACTGTCATATGTAAATGGCTGCAATTCTGGCCTAGCAACTGTGTCAAAGCTGCCTCCCTTCACAGTCCATAGCAAACGGCTTATCTGGAGAAGCTGCAGCAGACACCCTGCATCAAGGAGCACCAGCCTCTGAAATTATAACAGCTACCTGAGGTCAAAACAAATACACTCACACATCACCAATTAATTATTTCCCCTGACTGAGGTGACTTCAGAAAGGCTCCAGGGACACCGGAAGAACTTGACCACACCTGCCTCATAGGACATCTCCCAACAGATCAATTTACCAAATCCTCCAGGTGACTCCTTAGAGGTCTCACATCACCTCCAGGTAAGCAGGTTGCTAGGGAAAACCACACAGCATCTTCATTTACCAAACAAGAAGTGTTATTCATGCCTTTCCCATGGAAGGTAATAACAGGCCAACACCAAGAAAGTAAGACTGCAGCATTCGTCAGACATGCCAGGCAACACTGAGAGCAGGAGTGGAAAGAGAAAGCAGGAGTGCAAGCTTAAAGCACACAAAAACCTCACTGTAGCAACTGGATCATAAAAAGAAAAAAAAAAAACAAAACACAACAAAACAACAGACCTTATTGAAACAGTCACATATATTTTTAGAAGCAGAATTGGTTCAGTAAAGATAAATAAAAAACAACAAAAAACCCAAACCACACTTTTCTATTTCTAAGAGCCCCCAAATGCAATCTTACTTTGCAGATAATAATTCATTACAAAGACCTGTAACATGTAAAGTCCTTTTTAAACAGAAAAAAAAACCACAAACAAACAAACAAGTAGATTTTTTGGTATACTTTCCTCCCTTTCTTAACTATAGCCTTCCTCTCTCTTGTCCCCTATCCTTCCAAATCTGCTGAAAAAAATTAAAATCATGGCTTTGCATAACTGCTCCCTCACTAAGCAGAACTGGCAGCACTTCCCTCCGGAGCTTGCAATGAAAATTCAGGTTGCAAAGAAAGAACAGAGCAGCATTCACTCTGTGTCCCTGCCACACGCCCTCCAAAAAAGCACAGCCTCCCAGCAGGCATGAGGCAGCAGCCCCCCTGCCCTTGGTGGCTGTCCCCACATCACCAGCTCTAACAGAAGCACTGGCACAGGGGACACGGCACCCATGGATCCTGGCCCACAAATCCCAGTGGGATCGAGGAGCAGGAGCTGGCTCCCATGGCAGGGCAGGGTTGGCTTGCAGGCCCCCTCTCCCATCAACCCACCCTGACCTCCCAAGCCCACCCTGGGGACCGTGGGCCCTCAGGTCCCTGTGGAAAGGCTCTGGAGAGGTGACCAGCACGGAGCCAGGCAGCACCACGGAGCCCTCCGGCACCACCCCGCGCTTCTTTGCTTTTTCTACTTAATTTTTATTTTAAGAGGAAACATTTAGGCTAAGTATATTGCTCTCAGTCACAATGGGAAAAGACTCCAGCTGGCAGGAAACCAAGAACTGTGACGCTAAAAAAAAAAAAAAAAAAAAAGAAAACAACACCAGCACCACTAGTTTTGGCAGCTAAGTACACACGGGCTCATGGATGAGGATATCTGAGCAGGATTCGGGATCCCTCCCTCAGCTGGTGAGCTGTGGCAGCCTTGGGAGAGCACTTGGCTTTCCACATCCTCACCTGCAGTGGGACAGTGCAGGCTCCAGCAGCACAGGAGGACACCTGTGCTCCCCACCCACCAGGAAAGCCATCAGGCCACCACCAGCCACACAAAACACCACCCAGGTCCTCGTGCCTGAGCTGCCTGCAGCTGGAAAGCCACCTCCTTCTCTAGACAACACACTGACACAAAGTAAGATAAATTGAACAGCTGTCCAACAAACTCTGCTTTAAATAATCCAGATGGAAGCTTGTAGAGATGATAAATTAAGAAGAATAATCCATCCCTCTGTGGTGTGCACCTTCCCTTCACACCCCAGCTCCCAACACCTCAGCAACAGGCTCTTACTTGACAGGGAACCATTAAAATCTCATTCTGGATAGGCAGGACTCAATAAGTAGCCTTGAAAGCCACATTATTCAGGTGGATCTGCCCCAACTGGCCATTTTTAAGCTGTGGAAATAGGTATTTAAAAGAGGTGGTAACTGTCCCCAGAATTCAGAATACCACTACAGTTGAAAGAAATTCAATCACTGCAACAGAATAATCACCAGCCCCAAGTCAAATTGTTATTCTCATCCCCCAGAACAAAGATGCTAACTGCCCCCACAAGAGCACTTACCAGAGGCCTGTATTTGGCAAGTCAGCAAGCTGCCTTGCTACACTTCGTTAGCTTTCCTCTTTACCCATGTTTGGAAAGGCTCTTACCCATTTTGGTGCACGTGGCCATCCTCTCCAAATCCAGATCTTCAGCAAAAAGAAGTCCTCACTTTCATGGTAAGCATCACTACCTTAACTTCATCACCACACCATCTTGAAAGGGAATTTGCAGAATATGCAAACAAGCATTCTGCAGGATTGCTTTCCCCTCAAGGGAAAAGCAAGAAGTGGAAAGGGTGGGAAGAGAGAGGATCCTCATTCCAAATGACTATAATTTAGTTTAGAACTCTGCCATCTCCCCCCCATGCCCCTCTGGGATATCCAGAGCACGTCTGTATCACCTGTGGCTCCATCCTGTGAACCAGGAAGCAGGAGTTACAGCCCTAAAAGTAAATAGCAGAAAGGCACCTAAAGCCTTCCCATAAGAACAAGGCACTGTAAGAGTCTCCAGGCTTAGGGAAAAGATAATTTTAACACTCATGAATCACCCACCCTGAGGTCAGAGCACAGGAAAGCAGAACCTTTACGCGAACCAGAGAAGAGAAAATGGGCTTTATCGTGGGAGATTTCATTCAACTATGTTTAAAAATGAAAATGCACAAAGCTCTGGAGATAATGCCAAGTTGTATCTGGTTCCAGCGAATCTCTGAACTCCAAAGCAAGGTATTAACTTACAACACACTCACCCACAACAATGCAAATAGCAGCATTGCATAATTAGAAGATGGTAGCGTTGGCTAAGGGGTGCCCAGACACAGGCAGGACCCCGATTCCAGCCACCTGAGCAATTAACTCTTCCTTGAGAGCCAACCACACTGGCTCCTCATAGAGCAGATCCACTCATGGACACGTGTGTCCACCAGCGTGGAGGGCCTTTGTCAGAAACACCAACAGGCTTGCACAAAAACTAAGCAGCTTTTAGGAAAACCCAAGGGGACCCAGGGAACCTCACAGCACTTTCTGAAGAGACCGCGCGTGCGTATCCAACCACTGACACTAGATTTTTCCCACTGCAGCCCAAATCAGCAAGAGCAGCAGCACACATTAAGAACAATTCTTAAAACACTTCATCCACATGGAGCTGCTTCCCTTCAGACTCTTATTTCAATTACTCTCCACACGGTTGTGCCATAAACGCAATTTAGACCCATCAAATCAACAATGTCCATCAAGCACTAACTGCTCCTTTCTGATGGCACTGGAGGCAGCGACGGGAAGCAAGAGAACATCAGCCAAGCCCAACCTCCTTCCTAACCTCTTCTCAAAAGTCACATTTCTCTGTAGAATGAGGCACGGGGATGTACCCAGTCATGCAACACCTTCCCCTTCCTCCCACGGCTCCTCTGCAGACAGATTGGCATGGGGCAGATTAATAATGACAATTACACTCACCAGATGCTAAGGAGACATGTATCTGAGTCACCAGACATGTTCAAAGACAAACACATTTCCTGAAGTAGCAGCTGAGGGAACATAATCAGAACTATAAGTACAAGAAGAATTATTACAACACAGAAGGGCAAATACCGAACCTTTTCCATGAGAAATTAAAATATAAAGTTAGTATTTTTACTTGCAGGGAAATCTTCAGGCAATTCTCCCCCCTCTGCTCAAACTACAAAAGTAACTGTACAGATTTCAGAGTCAAAAAATTGCTCCAGGTTTGGCTCCATGTTCTCAGTTCCCTCCTGCATTCTAACACAAAAAATGAGCAGAGAAGAGCAAAACATAGAGGGAAGC
Organism: Chaetura pelagica; assembly: GCF_000747805.2. Classification (NCBI taxonomy): domain Eukaryota; kingdom Metazoa; phylum Chordata; class Aves; order Apodiformes; family Apodidae; genus Chaetura; species Chaetura pelagica. The sequence goes on along the minus strand of NW_009952560.1, from coordinate 387,411 downwards.
AACATATTTTTTCAATCATAATTTGGATTAAAAGTAGTTTTTATAGAAGCTCTTGAGCAGCCTTATCAAATGTGACATTTCAGCCCAGGTTTCTCAAAAGCACTTCACAGCAGAATCCTTGAGAAGTGAGATTAAGTTACTCCATCCATTAAACAGATACAAAACTGAAGCACGGAGATCCTCATCCAGAAAGTACATGGAAAAACAGAACTGCACATAAAACCAGTTCTTTTAAAAAAGGGAATTTTCTTTATGAAAGAAAACTACCACATGACCAACAAAGTGGTTGATTTCATAGAGCCAGGCTGTTGGTATGTGCCATCAGCTGATGGTAAAGTTTTGACAACCATGTGAAAATACATTCTTTCAAGTAATTAAAAATAAAAATTTGTTTGCATTTACACATGTGTCCCAGTGCAGGGACTATGCAAAATACCAGAGATAAAAGACATGGGGAATTTTCTGTGACACATCCTGGAAAACACACAGGAGACAGAATTCCTAAGCAAAAGGAAACAAAAAGCTATTCATTTTGGAGAAGTATTTAAAATAGCATGTCTTGCCCATCTGGAGAACAGGTATCTCTGGGGCTTTTCTTCCTCCTGCACCTTAATTCACACTACCTGGGTTGCTTCCACGACACAACCCTGGAAGAACAACCACATGTAACTCCCTCTGCCATCACCAACCATGGCCACTGCTATGCCCATGACCAAGCTACCTGGAACCATAACCCGCTCCTCCCTCAACCTCAGCACACATATTGGTGATCCTGCACCTTCACCACACTTTGCTCACCAGCTTCTGCCAACAAATATCTGTTTAAACCTAAACCCAGAAGCTCTAGCAGTGACTAACTGAAGTGTTGGCCTAAAGCAAACGGACTGGGAAGATTTATGACAGCTGCTGGACTTCTTCCCAGTGGTGACGGATAAAAAGGTCAAGTAGATATTTGATTTGTGCTGAGAGATACCAAGCTTTGCACACCCCCGCTCCAGTCGTGCCCATGGACACTCCTCATACTCCCCAAGCAGCTCGAGCAGCAACTGCTTCAGAACAGAGAAACTACAGTCCTGAAAAAGAAACACACACCAACCTCACTCATCTGTCTCCAGCAAGTGCTGGAAGAGAGATTTGTTTAGCACAGCATGCATCAGGATACATGTGCCCACATGAATGCCTGAATTAGAAAAAAATTAAGCATTCATATGCACACCCTAATACATTTTCCTTCACTGATTACATGTTCCAAATGAAGGCAGAGGAAAGAAAAACTTAAGAGAAAAATTAATCAATCAGCTACTTGAGCCTTTCGCGCTTTCACAAATAATCAAGTAATGGTGGCAAAGTATCATAGAGCATCGTCCCCATTATATGCAGGGAAACGGATTCAACTCTGCATCATGATGAGCTGTGAAAGGTTGCACTGCTGGGCAAGCTCCCCAGCCCCTGCTCCTAGGAAATTACAACAGCAGGGAGCAGAGGGGACAGCCTAAAGCCAGGCTGAAGTTGTATTTCTATGCACACACAGATACTCCCTTCGACTGCTTCACTTTTTTAATTTGAAAAAAAAAAAAGAAAAAAAAAAAAAAGAGCAGAAGAGGATTTAAAAACAAAACAGAAAAAGCAAACATGGAGAAAAACTAATCCAGGACCTTGCCTATATGCCCCTATGGATGGGCTCTTCTGCCAGAGTTTCTTTTAACACAGTCCCCTTTTCCAGTCATGGAGGAGGGATGAATAAAAGACAACCCACAAGCAAGCAGAGAGGCTCCAGGGAACTATGACTTCTTGTTTATTTGTTCCCATCCCCAGGGTGAGATCCCACACCACCAGGGCTCCAACCCTCCTCCCCTGCAAGTCAAGCCATCCCCTCCACAGCATCGTTCCATTAGCCAAGAAAATAACAAGTTGCACATGCTGTTTTATGGAAGCTGCTGTTACATGATGAAGCAGAGATGGGATAACTTGCATCAGTATATTAAATTGGACTTTGTTACAGCGTAAGTTGACTTAAAGTGGCATTAATGGTTATGGAAAAATACTCCCTCCCCCAAATACATGAGAGGCTGATCCGACCAACTACAGCTCTGCTTGTAATGCTGCTTATTTCACTTAAAGCCTTATTACAGTACCACAGCACTGCTTCGCTTCTAGAGAGAGGGATGTCTTTACAGCATTAAAAAGGTCTTGTGTTTAATTAAATTAGCTGCACCTGTATATATTATGTGCAATAAATCAACAATAATTTGCTACCATAGGCAGCTATTAATCTTCCCTGTGTTATTTATTGCTCAACATCATTAGTACGAAGGCTCTTCCAGGATACAGTAAGAAATAGCAGTTTGGGGACCAAAAGCTATAACTCATTTCACTTTCCCCTCTCCCTTTTTCAGGGGAGTCAATCATATTTCTTGTGCACTTGAACAAATACAAATATGGAAGAGATTCTGGCATCCATTATGTGTGTGTGTTCATACATATATTTATATACTAAATAAAATTAATGTTCCCCACATACCTTGGTCTTGACTTCTATTTGCACGTATCTGCCAGCAAAGGGACAGAGCCCAAAATGTTAAGCTCATAAAAAAATAAGTAAAAATTAAGCAAACAAACAAGTTCTGGATTCTTGCTCCTTCCTGTTACACAGCAAAATAATGCTGTAGCTATGCCATATACCACCTCTTAATAAAATTTAGAGACTGACTCACCTAGGGATCACAGACTGTAATCCATCACTTCAGCAAACAGCAGCAGGTGCCTGTATCACCAGCAGCTTGCAATTCAGTTTGGGTTTTTCAGACATGCAGACCACTGCTGGCTTTTGCACTATTTGGTTCACAGTTCAGATCATGATGGCATTAGCAGTTTTGCTCCATGATTTATTCACACAGTTTAGGAAGTACTAGCTACTGGTGCACAAGATGGCAAGGGTGATACTTACTTAGATGTGCAAATGAAACTAAATATATCAGTCCTGCCCACCTCCCTGCCTTTTTCACCTAGCTCCTGTCTCTCTCTGAGATAAGTCATCATTTAAAGTAGGGGAAAAAAAAAAAAATCAAGGACCCAGATTATTAAAGAACAATAAGAGCTCAGAACCCACTGCCTTGGTCCAGAATGGTACCAACAGGTTTGCAGAAAGCAGTCTCTCTGTACTGCTCTCTGCCCTTCATGTTTTGTGGTTTGTTGTTTTATTTTTCCCAGTGGCTGCTCCAATGTACTGATGTTCAAAATGCATTAAGTACTTTCCCTGCAATATTTTTCAACTGCTTTAACTGACACAAGAATGTTATGCAGCAGATGATGTAAGAGAAGGTGTCTCAGTGAATGCAGAAGTATCCCAAGTGCTTGAGGTTTCTGCTAAATCACAAGTCCACTCATAATTTTGCAGTTTCTATTTCATTTCTAGACTTGTATCTGCAATAACACCTCAGTTCCTCCTCCCTTCTGGAGATTTAATTAAAAATATACATACATATATAGTTCATTATTTTAAATAAAAATGTCTGACATGGACATAATCAGTGCTCATGCTTTCAGAAAAATGCCAGCCATCAGAACACATGCAAGAAATTACTGACAATCCTAGCAGGAGCGGAGAATGACTGCAAAGTCTCCTACTCATGGAGTTAGGGATGAGGGGAAAAAGCACTGGCACCTGAATTTTAGTATCCAAAACCACTGCTGCCCTGTCTTCACTGAACTGCTGGTCCTACTATATCCAAGTGATCAGCAAAAAACAACTAAGAGCCTGAACTTTCTTTACAAAAATTAAAAATTCAAAGCAGAAGCAAACCAGCCCTTTTAGAAATGAGCTAATCTCATATCAGTCCAGGTGATAGATCTGTGGCTGCCAAGAGCAGGACTCTGCCCAGCTGCGGCCTCTCCCATCCCACCTTCACCACCAGCCTCATCGCGTCACCACCGCTGCGCTGGCCTGTCCTCCCACACAGCTCATGAATGAAAGCAGCCAACCCATCACAAAAGCTCCATCCCCTGGTCAGCCCTCCTCCTTCCCACAATTTTTTCAAAAACATCTCTGGAACTAGCAAAGAAAACACACGTGAGAAGCTCAAGGCTGGTAGAGGAGCAGGAAGCAGAGGCCTTGAAGAGCAGAGGAATGAGCTCCAAGGCACACAGAGCACACTACAGTAAGGGAACTATTAATAAAGAGAAAAATGAAAAGGACATTCAGCAGTATTATGAGCCAGATTGGAAGCTGGCACTGGATGGGGCTCAGGGAGGCCTGACATTAAACCCAAAAGAGATTAGGTAACCTAAGCTGTCCAGTGATCATCTGTTCCTCTGGTTTGGTTTTAAAGTGGCAGCATGGACAGAGAGGCTCCAGCAGGGACACAGGCTGAGGACAACTCACTCAGTGTCCCCATATGCTCCCAACACCCACCCAACTTGTTGTCCTCTTTCTGCACCACCAACACGTGCCATGTGATTCCCTCCTCCTCCATGGCAAGATCTGCTAACACACTTCTATGGAACAAATAGCCAAGGAGCACTTCAGCGTGGGGCTGAAGTTGGTTTTACTCTGCCATTTAAACACTCTATCCTGCTTGTAGGTGGCAGGCACTGGGAAAAACAAACCTGTTTCTCCACCTCCCAGGCACGCACTGCCCTGCACACAGAATCAGCTCCTACCTAGATGGACAAAATGAAAAACCCTCATTATTTTTGGCAAAATGCTTCAGCCAAGGCAATACGCTCAGTTTCTCCACCTGCAAAGGCAAAGCAAGAGGAATTTAAGAGGACTTGCCCTGCTCTCCCTGCCCCTGGGGACCAACACCTACAAAAAGAAGGCATGCCCAACAGTTAATGGGGTCTTCCTAAGAAAGGCTCTTATTTCCTCCTGTTTTTTCATGGTCTGGGATGAGCTCTTCTACATAAAGTCATCAGGAAAGTCTGCCAGCCACTATCACCTCTTGCCCCTCTTTCCAACATCCTTTGCTGAGACTCAAATCCACCTAGGGAATGAAAAAAGGCCTGATAGGGAGGTGGGTTGGTGAAGTGGACACAGAGCAGAGCATCCATTCACAGCCTGCTGTGCCAACAAGACAGGAAACTCAGGAGAAGCCACCACAGAGCAGCAGCCTCCTCTCCACTCCTGGCTGAGCTAACTGAAGGACACAAACATTTTCATCAGCCCTTGCTTCATTTTAAACATTCTGCAAAATCTACAGCACACAAATGCCCTCCCTAACTGAACCCAGAAGTGGAAAGAAGCACATCTTAAAACAACTAAAATAAGCAGCAACTACCACATGTGTTCAGAACCATTTCCGCAGGCTGGCACAGCCAGACAACTCCTCAGGACTGCACTGACTCAGGGCAAGTGCTGCAAATTCTGTGCTGCCACAGCTCTCCAAGCACCCCCTGCCCCCAAAACCAACCAGCAAGCCTTAACCTTCATGTCTTGAAGGTCAGTGGCATAAGAGCTCCCTGTTTATCAAGCCCGAATAGCAACAACTTCGTCACCCTCAGGAATTAACAACCTCAGAGCTCAAAACCCACTTTATTGGTTATGTCAGAGGCTGGGAGACACTGTCCAGATCCTGGTGGAATAGCAGAAAACAAAAGTGGTCTCAGCATGAGCAGGGACTTGATTATCTGCAATTAGTGAATCGATGATTCTCCAAGACACTGATTTAGGCCAACACTTCTTATTAGCAACAGCCAAGGAAAGAACAAGGGCAAATTGCATCAGAGCGCAGCTCCCAGATACTGTCTTGCTAAAAAATGTATATATCATCTTGCAAGGACTCAAATGCATATGTACAACAGCATTGCCTAGATCAGCCTGCCAGGTAGAAGCTGAACCTGGCCACCAGATATGTTGGCCCTAGTCACCACCACCATGGAAACAAGCAATTTCATCATTTCTCTCTGAATACACTGGCACCTCAGATAGTCAGGTGCTACCAGCCCACTCCTGAGGGCACATGCACATCGAAGTAACTTTGCTGGTGCCACAAGTCTGCACCCTCCCCACAGGGTAGAAGAGGCCAGAGGCAAAGCTCAGAAGTCCCTGGGAAGACACCTGCTGGTTTTGGATGAGGCCCTTCTGGTTTTAAATACTTCATCTAATTTTGTCGTGTAACATTACACAAGAACACAGCTGTATGTTTAATCTCAGAGTTAAATCATTAATTTTCAAATTACAATTTAGTAATACTCCCTATTAATAATGCTGTGACATGGGTTATGTTCATTTTCTATCTGGAAGTTGAAACACAACAGGTCTCGCTTGCACAGCTTAAAATTAAACCATTACATCCATTTGAGATCAGGCACAAAGACAGGTATGATGTAAGATATACAACAGCAGACAGCTTGAATATACATTTTACTTTCATTTGTCTGAGGTGTTTGTGCCAAGAATCTTCTTGAGCCTGCTCTTCACTCTCTTTTAATACAATTAGGGAGAAAAATGTGGTTTTAAAATGATTAAAAGCCTAACACTGCCCAGTGTCACATACCCTCCAATAATCTTCAGTTTGTGTGACTATCTTTGAAACTGTATCAGAGTAGTTGCAGCGTGTATTTTTGGTTTACTAAACCCTACACTTCCAGAGGGGTTACTGGAAGGAAAGGAAAAAAACCTTAACTCATTTCTTTCAAAAGAAAAACAAACATTCAGATATTTCAAGAACCAGGCAGCCTTGAGCCCTGCTGCCGAGCAGCAAGAGAAGTTCTGATTTACACACTAGCATGACAAAACTGAAAAAAGCCCAGTTGGATTTCGACACTGTTACTTAACCAGCTTTCTGCATAAACACCTCAGGAACAATGCCACGATTTACAGACCACTCCAAACAGCTCCCAGACCCAACAGGCCAGGCTGCACAGAAAGTTGCTCAGTTATGCTTTCATGGAGACAAAAGGACGGGCGCCTTCATTCCTTCCCTTCTCAAGCCTAGATAAATTCCAGCCCTGAAGTACAGGAAATTAAAACAGAATAATAAACGAAGAAGAAATGCTTCCAACCAAGGGTGGAAACCCCGACCCAGTGCTCCTGCCCTGCAAAGAGTTAAAGTCCAGAGCTTTGGTTGTGGTTCCCAGCCCTGCTGATCAGAGCTGCAGCTGCTACCTGCAGCCACAGCCCCTCGGCAGCAACGCACAAGGGGAAAGTGCAATTTTGAGCTTCTCTTTTCATCTCTATGGTGACAAAAAGCTCCGCGGAGGGAAATCAGGGTGCCTTCCACTCAAAAGGTTTCTCATTCTCAATGACTGCCTTTCACAATATTTTAATTAAATCTCTGGTGGGAAGGCTTTAAAGATTTTTTTTTTTTTTTATTGTGGGGCTCATTTACAACAACAGTTACAGTAAAAAGGGGGGGAAAGGTACTTCAAGCACTTCTAAAATAGAAATATTCTCTGGTTGAAGAGGTAAGAATAAATCTACCAGCTGCAAAGTTTTAAAAAAACAACATGTGGAGGGACCAAAAAGTCTTTCAATAACAAAAAAGCTCTGTTGCATATTACACGTCTCTGGAGTTTTAGCAGAGGTTGAAGGACCGCAGAGGAAAGGGATCTTGCTGAAGGGATCAGAGCAGAGGCCAAGCATGACGAGGACATCAGTGGGAGAAGCCTCTTTGTTCCCCTGGAGCAGGCCCACCATCACACTGTGCCTGGTAAGCCAGAAGTGCCACATGGGACTGATGGTGTTTGAAGAGTGCAGCATAAAAACAAGGTCACACCTTCCACCATTGTTTTTAAAAAAATATCAGTTCACTGTTACCAAAAAAAACACCACAGAAACCCACAACCTTAAAGCAAGGGGCAAGCTTGTTCTGCAAATCTGGGCACACCACCACCGAAGGACAGCCTGCACAAAGTGCTGTCAGCTTTTCAAACAAACCCCCATGTTTATCACCAGTCTCTTCTCCCAGCAGGACATCCTAGAGCCCATATAATGTAAAAGGGAACGAACCGCTGAGGAAGCACTAGGAAGTTCGGATAAAAACAACCAAATGCATCTGGAAAACCAGAAAGTGGTAGAATGCAGGAAGAGCAGCTCAGGAGAGCATGGTTCTGGAGGGCAGCCCTAACACAGGTCACTAAAAGCCTCCCAGACCAAAGCACTTTCTCCAGGACGCCCGTTCGAGGCAGCAGCAGCTCCTGCTG
>NW_009952560.1:360193-379174 GCF_000747805.2 Chaetura pelagica | reverse complement strand
GAGGCACAGCACACGAATGACTCTGCAATCCCAGCCCCAAACAGCACCAAGAGATCCAAGTGTGTTAAAAAACGTAAAGCTCTGGACAAAGCAGTGTAGACTCATCCAAGAGAGCTGTGTAATGTGGCAATAATACCATCTCTTTGTCTAATATAACTGCTGAAAGAACATACTTGCACTGTGTGGCAGGGTGAACTCCTCAGAAAGCAGACTCTGCCACATGTGGCACAAAGTTTCCAAGCAATGCACAACCCAGGACAAGCATGTCACTAATTATTCTTTTGAAGTTTAACAGCCTACTGAAGTAAAATGCAAAACCTAGCCAGACACAGGAAAAGATACATTCCCATACTCTTCTTTTAAAATAAAAACGTAGGTGCAAGGAGATGCAATGGCACAGCCAGTAACAGACCAGCACCTGAATCCCAGCCCACTGCCTTTGTCACCAGGCTCAATGGAAAATACAAGTTATTCAGCCAGACTGGCCACTTATCCAGCATTCCCACTTGTTCACTGGCAATTGCTATTCCAGGAGCTATCCAATCTTTAACAACTCCTGGACTAGCCTGCATCTGATTTCAGAGCAAAGGCCAAGCCAAGAGGGAGACCCCACAAGGAACTCCTCCCTCCAGCTCTCAGTTCATTTTTAAGGACTCAAAGATGAAAACAAAATGGTTTAGTGCTCACGGGGCCTAAATATCTAGAGCTCTAAAATGAAATAAAACCTCCTTTCAAAACCACTGATAGGCAAGAACTACATTCTTTAAAATAAAACACTGGGGCAGGGATAGGAGTCATTCAGGACCAAAGGTTTCTTTCAAATTGACACAAACAGAACCACCTATTTTTCATGTAACTTTTTTTTTAAACCCATAATCACTGCTGCGAGTCCTGCTACCCCTGTACATAAAAACCCTTTCCATATACATATTTTCCTGGGGGAAAAAAGGCTTATCCCCACAAAGGAGTATGAAATAAATTGCTTTACTGAAGGTTAATAATATCCTGTCGCCGTGGTAAAAGACTCAATTACAAAACCTTCAGAAGAGCTCCCAAGGAACTCATCTGCCTGCAGTGACAGAAGCTTAAATAGCCAAAATACACAGAAAGGCTAAGCACTTCCCAAAAGAGAGGAAATGGGGAAAAAGATGGGGGAGGGTTAAGTAAAAAAAACCTGGAAATCGGACACTCAAGGTTAAAAAAAAACCCAAACACACACACAACCACAGCTCCTCTCTGCACACACAATTCTCTATAATCTCAGCAAGAATTATGGCCTAGGGAGACCAGCACTAATTTTAGTATCAGATTTATTATGCAGCAGGGAGCAGAAATCAGTCAGGCCTGTCTCTCACTCCTAATGGGCAGAACTAGATCACGCTCCGGGAAGGCTCTACTGAAGAACAGCTCAGGCCTGGCAAAAAACAAAGCCCCTGGGGCTCCCCAAAGCACAAACACACTGCGTTCTTAGAAGCCACAATAAAACACAATGATACTCCTCATTTCTACAGCACTGCCTGCCAGAGGATCCCAAAGCACATGAATTAAAGCTTCCAGCATGCCTGGCAGAGGAGCCTGCGGCAGCGAGGGAGGAAGGATGGTCTTCAGGGCATTCAGCCTGGGACACAGAAGCCCAGGCTGCAGTTTTTCCTCTCCTACTGAAGTGCCACACAGGCAAGTCCTCCGAGTGCAGCAGGGCAGCACTGCTCCAGGGGCAGGGAGCTACTGAGGGGGTGCAAGGTGCTGGGCACTACAGCAGCAGCATTCCACAGCAATGGAGACACAGAGGTTAAGTGCTGCACAGAAGCAAGCACGGAGAGCTGACTTGGCAGCTCCATCTGCCTCTCCTTACCACACAGCACAGCTCAGCACCCAAGCTTACCAGCACACCTTTGTGCAGTAAGCCCTGGGTCTCAGCACTGCTTTCTGCTGCTACAGACACACAGAGCTCAATCAAACCCTGGCAGGGAGCAGTTCTATATTAATTCCTTCCCTTTCTTGCCCCATACTACAGTAGCTAACTGCAGGTTTTGAAGCACCAGTTGGATGTCAGATGAGTATGCTGCATTGTCTGCTCTTCTGGGCACTCATCCCTCCATCTTAAACACTTTATACCTTATCCTGTGCCTGCCTGTGCCCCCATCAGCCTTTGAGCACCTCTAGCATCATTCTTAAGATGCTTCAAATACCCAGTGAAAACAGGTCTATTCTCAACAACTGTTTCTAATAAGCCAGGATTAGCTATGAAAGCCTTTTGCAGAGGGTTTTCATGACTGACTCATGCCCATCTCCAGTGATGCAACACTAAGGCAATCTTTGCAGAGAGCTTCATTGCCTTGTGAGGACCGAGGCAGGCGCAGTTAGTCACACAGCACTGGCCACAGCACAGTTGGAATGTCTGCATCCCAAACCCCACCTCTCCAACACCTGGGAACATGTGGCACTGCGGGTGCAGCCCCAGCACCACATCAGGATCAAGATAACTCTCTCCCAAAGCACCAGGGATTCCCACTGTTTTTAGTATTGCAGAGCACACGAGCAGCACTTCTGTTTTCCACAGCCATAAAGCAAGGGTGATGACAATCACTCACCTCAGCTCTGAATAAGAGTTAGATTTAAACTAGCCTAAGACATTTCAGCATGTAAATCTTCTGTGAAAAGTAGGATGCTGGTGTCTCCAATTACGTATGTGCCACAGATTTTCAACTACATTTTGTACAGAACTTCAAGTTTTTCAATGGCAGCTCACTAAGGTGAGGTCCAAAAACTTTCAAAACATCACTATGTCATTTTGATTTCAAACAGAGGCCAGACTGGCACACACCTCCAAAGCCTGCATTACTTACTTCTGTCTGTATCTAGGCACTTTACTAGTAGCTTTCTGGTTTTGTTTTTTAAACGGCCTTAAATGTATTAGGCAATTCAGAAGCTTTGCTTTGACCTGCTCTCACAGAAGTTAGTGGTTACCTCCTGATAACTTCAGCAAAAGCAAAGAGAACCACTAAAAAAATTCAGAAAAAGTCCACCAAAAACATACAATTGTGTTTTTAACTGATCCTACAGTAAATACAAACAGATCCAGAAATTGTGGATTCCTCTGCATCTATTTTCCTCCTTCAAAATAGTTGTCCTTTTTACTTCCAAATTCCAGGAAAAAAGGAAGACAAATTATAACTACTTTCCTATCCAACAAGCATCTCCCCCACCCAAAAAAACATCAACAAAACAATTACCTTCTTAAGGCTCAAACTTCTCCTCGGGCTATTTGTGTACTGCTCCTCAAGAGCTTACAGGACTTACTGCTCCTTTCTCCTTTCTTCCCCCGACTCCCCACGTCACCCTGAGCAGGTGACTGCCATCAGCATTAATGAGAGGGTTAGAAATGGCCATCAGGTGATGAGCACACCTGCCTGGGAAGCACCAAGAGCCAAGGAGCACAGAGCAATCAAGGCAGCAGGTAGGCCCTGGTAACAGTGGCCCAGATCAATCAAAGTCTAACCACCTAAACCTGTGCCTATCTTGGGATTACAAACCTCAGTGAAGAATATCAGAGCTCCACATAATACTCCTCCTTCCACCACTCTGGCTGCCAAGGAGCTGAAAGTCTCTCACTCAACATTTCTTAGGACAGTGGAGACATGGAAACCTCTTTACAAAATGGGCACCAGGTTACAGTCCAGGAATGCACAAGTAGGTTTAGTCACTCAGCTGTACGAGCAGAGCAGCCCCACAGCATGTGGGCAGCCCTGTGAAGCACCCAAGGTCACCAAAACCTACCAGGTAGTTAATACTGAGAATTTCAGATCTTTAGGCCTGCCAAGCAGCAGGAAATGAATCTCGCATACAACCACCAAATTACCTTTTCCTCTTTGCAGCCCAGAGCACATTTTCACCTGCATAACAAGCAGCAATAATCAGACCAAGCAATTCAGAACTTGCTCTCTGATCTCTGTTCCACCTCAAGAGGTGCTTGGCAGCATTCATTTGTCTGCCTTGATCCAACCATCTCCAGTTCTCAGGAGCACCAAACAGGTGCTGTTGTCCTTCCCTCAGCTGCAGAAAATTCGGAACATTTCAAGCAAACAAAGGGAGACCCCCTTCAAAGCTGAAGGACTGCACCTGCTGAAGACCTCCAAGAACATTAATAAATAGCAGAATTTCTTTTAACCACATCCATACAAGATGCTTACCCTGTCAACTGCATTCCTTCAGCTGCAAGCTGGATGAAATAAGGTTATGTGTTCTGCAAGGGTATTTGTCCTTTCCCACCTTTTTCTCTCCCCATCATTCTCAAATGAAGTGATGCTTTATTTTACTTTCCACATATTGCAAGAGATCAGAATTACCCAGCATCAGCTGAATATCGTTCTGCACACACTCTCATCAGCTTCATGTGTTCAGATGACAGTGACGGGAACTATAAAAGCATGAAGACATAATCATTGCTTATGTCTGCAATTATAGTTCCAATAAAGTTTCTTCATGGCTCTTTAGCATTAAAGCCTTTGGACTGGTAACTAAATTGTTTTAATTTTTTTTTTTTCTATTTTATGTTTTGTTCTTTTTCTATTGCATACACATGCTTGATTGAAGGAGAAGAGACATGCCTCTACTAAAATATCCACTGGAGATACCTACAAAACAGAGGTCCAGAAACCTCAACTGACTTCTAACAACTACAATAAAATCAAAGCCATGCTCACAAAACTTTGGGGTAATCATAACCATGCAGGACTTTTAACTGTCACTTTATTTGATCTGGAGGATTAATGACATAGAGGATGTGACCAGATGAAAAAGGCAGGGGGGGGGAAAAATGGCACAAGATAATCACAATTCCCTGTTCACACATAAATTGCCAGGCACACTGCATGCATAACCTGCTGCTTTGATCACAGCTCACGGGATTAGGCAAGTCAGGAATTTAAAGCACAAAGGTAGCGCAGCAGGAGACTCTCTCCAGGTGCTTTTCACCACCATCCACCCACCCTCAGGATGCCAGGCCAGGCAGGGCAGGAAACCCCTGCTCAGCAGGCAGTGGGGAGCAGAGAAATGCCATCCTGCTGCAGCTCATCTAAGCACCAAAGCACTGGAAGCACATCAGGACACAATCCTCGTCTACAAAAGGCAGAGGAACCACAGCAGCCATCCCTTCAAGCTCCAACAGGGAGGAAGGATGAGGCCACACAGAGAGAAGCAAGCAGAGTCCTGCAGCACAGAGGGGAAGGGCAGCTTCCAGGAGCTGGACCACGGGGGCGGAGGAGCGTCCGGCATGGCCGGGCGCCCAGCTCTGCGGGAAGAGAGGAGTCAACTCTTATCTGGAGGCAGAGGGACTCCATGACACCTGCAGCTTAGCATGCTTCCTCCTCTCCTCCCATTACTGAGGGCACTAGGATCGACCCTGCATCACAACACGCTGCTGAGCCCACTTCAACCCACTGCCTGTTCTCCCCCCTCTCCTCCCAGCACACAGGCCCTGCGGCCCCAGCCCCCACACCAGCCTGTAACCACCCTGGGACCTGCATTAGCCATAATTCATATCACAAACCACCTCTCACATCCTGTGGCCTGGTGCCCTTATCTTGCTTCCCCCTCCCCAAGGCCCGGCCCTGCTGCCACTGTTCAGAAACCTCAGGAAGGTCAGGACTCCACACTCACAACCTCTGCCATGCACCAAAACGCCACTATTCCAGGCAGGGCCTCCCTTATAAATCTTCCAATCAAAAAGTCGTTAGAAACAAAAACAACCTCAGTTTAACCCCTCAAAGACAAGGCACACGAAGAGCTGGCAGGGCACCATGCTGCTTTGCCTCACACACTTCCTTCCCCAGGCCCAGGGATGCTGCCCACATCCCTGTCACACAGAGGCAGCTGTTCACCTCCTGGCCCCAAACCCAGGCACCAGGAAATGGCTGTGCTCTCTGCCATGCTGAGGTGCTTTGGATGACCCCCTGTTGCCCTTTTCTCCCCCAAGCCTTGCCTCAGTGGCAATACCAATACCAGCCCCATCAAGCCCTCAGTTTGGGTTCTACATCAGTAAAGACCAGTCTCTCACTGACAGTAAAGCTACCCTTGCCAAAGTGGTCAAACCCAGCCGACAGCAGCTCTGAGACCCGAGCACAGCAGGTTTTGCAAGGGCCATTTTCACCAAGTGCTATTTAAACAGGGTAGAGTTCAAACATGAGGCGCTTTGTGCACTCAGCAGGGCACTCATCCAGGGCTGGAGTTGTAATGATGAGCTGCTGGGGGGGGAGAAGGTGAGCTGTCTCGTACAGATACATCAATCAAACAATAAACCCAACACCTTTACAAAAGACTTTTTGAAGAGAGGGAGCCCCAGCTGCAAGAATCCAACATCCTTCAGTGTAGTTGACTCAGTGGGGCTCATTCAAGACTTGCATGGGAGATCTCCCAAGGATCCTCAGGACAAGGCAGGGAGCAACGGCCTCATACCATCCAAGATCAGCAGCAGCCCCACACCAAAAGGTGGGGCAACAACCCCTGTGTCCTCAGAGAACTCCTATCACATTTCACATCTCAGCATTAACTTCAGATTTCTTCTCAATGTTTTCTGTTCCCTTCCACAATTCACTGAGCACGCAGCGCTCTGATAGGCTTTGTAGGTCTGCCAAACACAACACCAGAAGTCGACGAGTTTCACCAGCAAATTAAGATCTTTATACTCATTTACAACACTTTGCAAACCTTTGGCAAAAGGATAAATGTTCGGTGTGTGTGTGTCGGGGTCTGTGCATAGCTCAGGCTCAGAGCAGGGAACAGCACTGACGCATCTCTGAATATAAATGATTGATAACACAGCCAAATGGAAAACTATATAGAAGTTTCACTCTTTCAGCAAGCACTGCAGAAAAATCACTAGAAAAAAAATCCCCTTCAGCAACACCTTTTTTCCAGCAGTGCAACAAACAGCAAACTTTCTTGCCAGTGCTGAGTGTCAGCAGCTGGCAGACTTTTGCCACAAACCAAGTCTCCAACTCTCAGTCTAGTGGGATTTATGGATACTTGGGACAAATGCTCAGCTCCTTGCAACCTCTTTACACACCACACCAAATAACCCATTTGGGAAGATTCCTGAACAATGTTTATTCAATAACTGTTACAAAAACCTCTACTGACTTTCTATCTAGCAGACATTCTGTTTCCACCAGGATTCAAGATTAAAGTCTTGCTAGCACTTCACAGTGCCCATTTCAAATAAATCAAATTTTCAAAAGACTTCTTCACCTTTCACTCCTTACCCTCTCTTTGATGCAAAGCTGACCCACAGAACAACATAAAGATGAGCTCAGACTCAGGAACACTCAAACACAAATTAAAACAGCACAGCACAGATCTGGGGACACTACTGAAGAATTTTGTATCCTTTGGGCAAAACCATCTGCACCGGGACCCTGCCCACATTCTCAGCCATGGAGGCCTTGCTTCAGCTGTACCTTGTAGTTGTATGGCACATACTATCAAAAATTTAAATCAACAGACTTAACTCCCAACCCTGAGAACTACATAATTCACTAGATATTAAGTTTCTTTTCCCCATCCCACCGTTTTCCCTCCCACCTGCCAGGCCACCTCATTACTGTCACTCTGTATCAGTTCTTGCTACAGTAGTTTTCTTGGACCTTTGCCCCTTTAGTCAGCTTGAAACATCTTCTCTATTGTCTATCAGAGTCAATGGGAAATTAATGCAAGTCTTGGCTGGGGGGAGGGAAGGGCAGAGGGAACAACACTTCTTTTCCTTCACCCCTCTTGCCACCTACACTTCACCAACATATTAAAAAGCCTTGTCTGCATTTAACTGTGCTTGCTAAGGTGTTGGAACTATTCCTCATGTGTAGAATTGCTGAAGTCTTAGGGCAGGGCACTTCTTCAGAATACGAAGTTTCCAAGCACAATCTTAATACTTAATTTAAGCCTACTCAATCACCACAATAGATCCAGCTGCAAATGTTCCCAGCACAAGGAATGACTGAGCAGGGGAGAACAACTTCCTAACATTCTTCAGATTTTCTCTGCACTCAATGAATAAAGGAAATATTTTCAACAGGAGAGAAGCAAAATGCCAAAGTTTAGAAGTAACTTATTAATACCTCATGCTGACCTGACTACAGAGATTCACATTAACTTTCAAATTATTCAGCAAACCACCATTTCTAGAGCAGTAATATCTTAGAAACCTAAGCCATGTTGAACTCTACTCACATAGTTTACAGAATTATTCCAATGACTAAGGCAAACAGAATGTGTGATTGCAGGGCTAGAGATTAAATTAAGCTTAGATAATGATTTTTTTATTTATTTATTTTTAAGTCTGATGCTACACTGACCTTGCAAAGACTTTTTTGAGGAAACTGCAGGTTAGTATTTTCTTATGAGATCCTCTGGTGGAAGGGGGGAGAAATGAGAGAGATGAAACTGGCTCTCTGAAAGAGGAGTGATGGGGCTGACCATATACAAAATACTGTCAAACACACAAAGTAATTTTTTAATCTTTTTCTGCTACAGGTTCCACAGCTCAACAAAGCATTTAATAATGTGCTTTTAGTCCACCCTGATTCAGCAAAGCACTTACCCACATGCTTATGCCAACTTAAGTATATGCTTAAGTGCTTTTGCACAATAGGGACAGAGAAGATTCAGGCCCTGCAGATGAACCATTTTCTGAAACAAGGCATTTTTTCTTAAGATGACTGGCTCTATTTACAGCTTCTCCTCCCTTTATAGCATGACCCAAAATGTGTTTAAAGAGAACACTAAAATACAAATGAAAAGTCAAATAACTATTAAGAACAGCAGAGACATCTATGTATGCCTTAATGAAACAGAGGAGTTGCTCTTTTCCTTCTCAACATAACACAGACCTTGATCTACCCACGCCACATTACCCTTTTTCAATAGCTCTTCTCTAAAAATAAGTTACAAGTTCCCTTAACGCTTTGCATTTCACAACATTTATGAGAGCATCACCAGAGTCAACAGGCTAAAAAAAGAATCCATTAGCATTAACTGGCCTGTCACTGGCAGTGACAAATAAATGAATTTGATGGTTTTGGATCAGTCATTAGTAGACCTACCCCCAGGCTGACAGAGGCTCAGCACTTTGCAGACGAGATGTACTCAATCTGGAAGCAGAGAGGAACACCCAGGGGTGTTCACATGCTGCTGCCCTTCCATTTCCCTGACCTCCCTCATTGCAGATCCTTTCCTGGCGTACCCATGCAGCAAGGTCTCAGTGCAGAAAAGTTACCTGGCAGACACCATTAAAAATAATCCAACAATACATAATAGCACAGGGAGTGTAGAATCTCCTTTAAAAAAAAATAAAATCCAAACAAAAAACCCACACACAAGTTAGATGATGTTTAATTTTAATTTTTAGTTAGCAGTAAGTGAAAGGAAAGTACATTAGGACTATTCTTAACATAAAAGATGTCCTTAGGCAATGATAATGGAAATACATTTTACACAAGTACAAGACAGACTGTGGGGGTTAAGGACAATCTGAGCAATCCACTTGAGTGGCTGAGGAGAAGAAATAAATGTTTACACCTCCAAAAAGAACAAAATTACAAAAATCCAGCTCAGCTCTTCCTTATGTGGTGCTTCTGCACTCCACAGAACACCTTGCACAGCCACATCCTCCTCTGGCTGCCAGCATCTGAGAACAGAGACCACCCTCTGCCTCCAACACATCACACAGAGCAAGAATCTCAGCCCAAGAATAATGGTATTCAAAGCTCTTATCCTCTACTACCTGGGTAGAACTGGGTTGATTAGCCAAGACTCAGCTTTTCCACTTGACCATCTGATGCCAGAGGCGGACAAATTCTAGGAGGTGCTTACCCTGGACAAGGGATCTGTGTCAGGCTGGTTGAACAGGATGCTTAAACACTGACCATCAACCATGAACAGAAATCCCTCATACCACCTGGAAGGACTTAATCCTTCTCTGTATGCAGAAGATACAGCAGTATTCTTAAGGTACACATCTACACCCAATGCCAAGAACAGGAAATGCTTCCTCTCATACTCCATCCAGACCTGCAGGGGAATTTTTAAAAAGAAAAAACACAGACAAAATGCCTGACCTTGCTGTTCCTTACTGCTTGGTGGGGAAGGAAGGGTGGCAGGAAAGGAAGAATCCTGAGCTTTGCTAGCGTGTTCAGTTCACATTCTTCTGAAAAAGACTTCAAAGTCTACCCAATACTTAAAATATGATAGGAAGTAGTGGGACTAACCTGGAGGAGTTTACAGGCAGAAGTACAGGAGGAAACAAACAACAGAAGTCTTGATTTTCAAGGTCCATCATTTGCTTTGGAATAAAATCTCTCCCTGCTACTCTGGCTCATGTTTATCAGGCAGCCAGGGGACACAGACACTCCACACACAGCTAATTGGAATCAGGCATCCAAATCCATTGGTTAGCTTTCAAATACATGCACATATATCCCAGGTTAGCCTGGCTGTTATTCCAAAAGGGCATGCCCTCCATTTGCTGCTCTGGAATGGCCAGATTCACAAGGGTTTAACCAGGGGGGGACTGAAATGAAAGGCGAGTTATTGACACTGTTTTTTGCCAGAGAAGGAGGAACAGATGTGCACAACTGCACCTCTTACAGTCCATGTGCCCGACCAGACAGGAAACCAGCCAGTCCACAGACAAGGGACGCACAGTTTGCAGATCCACTGACTGAAGCACAGAGATGCCAGGAGCAGTTATTGCTTCTGCACTGCCCTCTGTTAGAATAAAATACAACTAATAAAAGCATCGGTGTTCTGCTTCACCATCTGATCAGCAGACAAAAGGCTTCCCTCACCAAAAAAAGCCCTTTTGCTATTTTGTGACCACATAATCACCAGAAAACTGCACCCAGCTCACACAGATTATATCCCAAATTACACTGTGCAATCTTGACAACAACCACCTCTACCCTGGGTTGTCAGCAGATAGGATGCTGGCCACCCAGCACCCATGGCACAGCTAGAGGAGCAGCTCCAGTAGCTACAGCAGTAGTTGGCTTGCGCTTTCCACTGAACAACCACTGAAAAGGGAGGCTACAGACTACAGTCAGCAGGTCATATACACAATGCTAATTAATGCTACCAAAAGCTACTACAAGTAGTTCCAGCTTGTTGACTAGCTGGAGCAATTCCCAACTGTGTGCATTATGTCCCTGTAGTAAGTGACAGGAAGAACAGGCACCTCTGTCCCATCCTGGAGGAACCTGAGCGCAACTCAGTGGGTAGCCTCACTCACTGTAACCTTTGACTGAAGTTTTATCTGCCTGATCCATACATGGCTTTGCAGAACAAAGAAGCCACATTTCTACACCAGTCACACAAAGATATTTTCATGGCGAAGGAGCTTCTGCCTGAACTGAGGCTACTGTCTTTTTGCTCTCCAGGTTTGTTTTGTTTTATAAATAAATCCCTAAGGCAGGGGGCTGAGGGTGGAAATTGCTTACATTTGAAAATATCTAATGAACATGCTAAATTTGGTAAGGCTTCTCCAACATAATATTGCTGGTAATGTCAGAATTTACAGGCTTTGTATAATAAAAGGTCAAATTACTGTAGTCTTCAGCATTCAAGTGGGTACAAAACTACTACTACTCCTCCCAATCACTGCTGCTTTTTAAGGATTTTTAAGTCAGCAGAGTTATAAATGATCAACTGTTAGAGAGAGCCTTCCAGCACTTGGAAGCAAGACAGATTTTTATCAAGGAACAGCAGCCACAGGAGAGGATACGTATATTCTTTCATCTCCCCTTAGCCACGTACCAGAGCCACAACAAGTTAAACCCCTGCAGCAAATTTCCTAAAACAATGGCTTCTAGTCCTGGAACTTCATAGGAGAGCAGGATTACACATCAGGGCTAATCCACTGGAGGCAATCACCCAGGATTTTCTGCAAGGGTCATTCTAAGAAAACCAAGGAAGAATGCTGCGCTGTTACAACCTGCCACTTCTTGCTCAGGAACCAATTTGCATCACCAGAGAGGTGTCAAATCATGGACCTGCCATTTAAAAAGCCCCAAAGAAAGCATTTTCCTGGGCTATGGCTTGAAAGGGGAAAACTAGCCAATTAAAGTGAGTCAGAAGGGGGGAAGGAATGAGCACAAATGATTGTGCGAGCACAAATAAGTGAGCGTGACCCCACAGACCACAGCCAGGCTGGGATGTGGGAAAGGAGGAGAATGCAGCCCGAGATCCAGCCCAGCCACTGCCCACTGAGGAGCTAAGGGCTCAAAGGGGATGGAGGGAGGGAAAGGGGAGGGAGAAGAAGGGAATGAGGGGAAGGGGATGGATGGAGGACACACTGCCGGATAGTCCGCCAGTGATCACAGGAAAAAAGCCCAATCCCCACTTTGCACAACATACCAAGAAGGAAAACTACTATGGGAAAATGAAAAAAAAAACACAAAACCCCTCTCACACCTAGAGAGAGACAGAGACATTTCATGAAATGCCATTAATCTCCACAGACCCAAGCATTAGCTAGTTAATTAGACTAAAGTACAGTCACATTTTAACGCTGAGCATTCACTATTCAACTGGGATAAATGAACAACAAGTCCAAAACCTTAATTCAGTATCTAATTAAAAAAAAGAAAACAAGAAATCCACATTATCAAACACTGTCCGGAACAACACATCATAATTGTTGTAAAATCTGTTATTTATTGTATCTGATTTTCTCCAGCTTCCTAGTAAGACTTTCACTCTTAAGATATTTTTTCCCAGTGCCCTGTAGGAATCTCAACACTTCAGAAGGGACAAGTGTGTAAAAAGCAGAGACAGACACTGCTGACCCCTCCAGAGTGACTGAGCTCCTGCTAAGAGAGGAATCCAGAGAACATTCCAGGATCTGCCTCACACTTGAAAGAGGTCTGTTACCAAAAACCAACCAAACAAAAAACCACCAAACACCTATGTGGAGAAAAACAAAATCCCCTTTATAAAAAAGACCTGATTTTACATTCTTTAACGAGAAAATTTAACTTGCTAATATCCTGGGCATAAGACATGCCCTGGTTTTCTTTTAATTGTTGTAGAAGAAATCACATGGGACAGCTTAACAGCTCTGTTGTAAGCATTATAAACTTGTACAAATAACACTGTAGAAACAGATAACTAGTAACTGAAGACAGTTTAAAATGGAAATAAGCCTTTAAAAGGTATTGGGAAGGTGGAAAGGAACATCAGGCACAGCACAAGATCATCTTCATACTTCAATTATTAAACCCTTCAAAATTCTGATAACTTTAAATTGTATCTTAAAGACAATATTAATTCAACATAATCCAGAAGCCACAAACCCTACAAACTATAAACTCTTTCCTTGGTGCAGAAGCAAGCCAGACACACCATTATTCACTAATTAGTTATTAGATATGTCCTATGAAGAAAAGAACCTCTAAACATTTGACTACATTAGTCTGGTTTAAAGCTCTGCAAGTAGGCTGCGGGGTTTTGTCCTCTGCTTTTATTTTTCTTTTAAAGAAATCACTAGCACCTCTCCTGCTGTGTGCCTAGGGTTTTTAAATTACACATTGTTTTCCCTAGATGCATGTTTTGTGCAATATTTAACATTATGGTCCCACACACTATTAACATGAGGAGCTACGTGCAGTAAAATTGTTAGGTTGAACTTGCTCAGGTAGTCTCCTGCCACCAGCTTTAAACCACTTTTCCACAAATTTGCAGCCTTGTCTTTACATTTCTTCTCAGAGTACTGAAGTGATACAAGATGATGAGAGTGTATACAAGTGGCATACACCAGCTAAATTAAGTTCTTCCAATAGACTCTCAAAAACAAATTAAAGAAAAAAAGACAATTACAAAAAGTTTTCTTTCAGCCTCTGGCTTTCAACATTCTGACTGACTGCATGCAGGTTTGGATTTGAAACCAATCTGTTGTTTTCCTTAGGCACAGCCTCCAGAGCAACAATCACTTCTATTCCATAAGCAACCCCTCCAGAAGAAATAGCATTTCAGAGCAAGCACACAGACAAAAGCTCCTCTGCACATGGCTACAGCATCTTTGTCCCAGCGTGGAAACTGGCCACACTACAGCAAGCGAGCTCTGCAAGGAGAAGGTCACTTCTCCAACCAGCCCGAGACTTCGAGCTCATTGTTTCACTGTTCTTGCAAAAGAATACCCCATGGCCTGAAGAGTTCGGAGCCTCATCAGAAATTTGCTATCCAGTGCTTGTTAGCCTCCCAGCACATCCCTCAAGTTATACAAAAGAAAATTTGCAAACAATGAAGGCAGAGATACATTCCCATCCATCACAACCACAGAACTGAAAGCTCAGCTCCAAACAAGCCTGAAGTCTGCACTTAATCCAAATGCTCTTCATAAACACCATGCAAAACACATTGCGCAAAACAGCATATAACAAACACAGGCAAGGCAGCCCCGGCCTCCAGCAGCCCCAGAGTAGCCTGTGCTTCCCAGCCAGCTCCAGAGCAGCCTCCTCTGCTTCCCAGCCAGCCCCAGCTGACCAGGGCTCTGCCAGGAGATGGTTAAACTGGAGACAGGCAGTATCACACCGAGCAGCTCTCCTGGCGTGTCACAGCCATACGCTGATACCCTTAAGACGCCAGCGCTCCAGCTTTAAAAGCTTTCATTGCCAATTCCCTGTTTGAAACCTGAACTGCCTGGCAACAATGATTCTCTGTGTGCCTAAAATCCTATTATCGATCCTCCTACTTACCTTAGGCTGTGCTCGTCGGGGAAATGCAACTTTAGGGTCAATCTGAGGAAAAAGAAAGGGGAAATCAACAAGCTAGCTTTTGTTGTCAGTTTATATTTTTTATATCACTGAATTATTAATCCCTCATTTCTCAGGCTTATAATTCAGCACACTGGGTCATCTAGGACTACTCTGGGACTGATAGGTCACAGTCTGGGTTTGTCTGGGGGGTTTTGGCAGGGGGAGGCAGACGGGAAGGAGGAAGAAAACATCTCTTCTGTACACCTCCTCCATTATCTTCTGGGCAACAGTCTCTGTGGGTGCTCAGGGAGCTCTCTACTAGTCTCTGGGTGCCGCCTCTACACCCAAAAATGTGTGTTAAATGTAATCTGCATACTCTGTAGGTTGCACAGGAAGAGAGCCAGCATTCCTGATCAAGATCTTAACCTGCTGGTTTTGACACCTGCATCTTCCTTCAGTTGGGTTTGGGGTTACTTTGTTTTTCTTTTCTTTTTCTGCTTTGTTTTGTCAACCAACACCACCAGCAAAAAGGAAACAAATAACTCCAAGTCCAATTATTTACATTTCAGTTATTAAAACTAAAACATTAGAAGGACTGCAAGATTCTCCTTCATAACAATATGCCAAATTGATCTGGATTGCTCACCCTCAAAGAGTACGTATGAGCAACAAAAGACTAGGAAAGGGCATTTTTGGGGGTAGGAGGAGAGTGAGACACAAACGAAACATCCAGACGTTTTAAAACGGAAGAAACTAAGTTCTTAAAAAAGATTTTCCATTAACCAGTTACCTTAAGTATTCCAGAATGAAGCACCAAAAAAAAAATAAATCTTTGTTTGACCCCCTGCTCCCTTGTTGTAAGATGCAGCACCGACTCTCACTGCACTGCATAGATGAGAGAGCACGTCCACCCTGCAACCCCAAAGTGCTAATTCTGCAATTTTCACAACTTCCACTCCAGTCATCTTTAAAAAGGAGACCCTTCTCCACCATTCAAAAATCACTTCACAAAACGACAGCACCGCAGATGCGTGGCTGGAGGTAAATGCAGTCATACCTTTTAAACAACTGCCTCTTTTGAAATGGTCATCTTTAAAAATTACTGCCATAAAATGTCTCTGTGCTGCTGCTTTCACCCCTGTTCTTCAGCAGCACGTACGCCCAGACGCGCTCTAAAATAGTCTGGGAAAGGGGTTTTTTAAAAGATTAAATCCCACCTTAACTGTGCAACTTGTGACTGCTTTCAGTGTTGCCTTTGACTATATTAACAAGCTGATGAAACTAACCCTGATGGTGTTAAGGCATATTTAGAACTAGATGCTTTCTTTAATAGTTTGGGTTGGTTTTTTGTTGTGTTTTTTTCCCCCCTCAAACTAACCCCAATGAGGAAAAGGAGATGTTTCCACTTGTTATTGTTATTTTTGTGGTGATAAATAGGCCTGTCACATAAATAACCGCAGGCTTCCCCTAAAAAGCAGTTTTGCTCAATTAATTTGTAAAAATTGGAAACAGCACAAGCATTTGATGTGCAACTGATAAACTGATTTGTCGACATTAGATACAAATGTAGGATCTTTTTTAGGACACACCTGAGAAATGAGTGATTACATGGTACTTTATTGTTCAAAAAGCATAAAAGGTAAAATTCTTTATATCTAGATAGCTAACCTTTTCATAGAGATTAACATGATCTACAAATATATTCAGCACTGACTAGGCATTTGTCTACTGGGGAAATACAACAGGTACGGATTTTCCACAGCGATCCCCAAAGCTAGATGCAAATATGTACATTTCTACATCTGCTTGACAAGTGAAAGTTTTCCCAATCAAGAACACCAGTCCCACCAGAAGGACATCACTGCAAAGCCCCGCTGGTAGGAAGTTGGAAGAGCCATTTAAACTCTCTAAAGCAACACGTTCATTTTTGAAGGTCAGTTCAAAGAGTTCTGTGCACCACAGCGACAGCCCTTCTTAAGTGACTGAACTCCCCTCCACAAAACCTTTTGGACAAACACCACCAGTGCTGGAAGATGAACACTGGCAGCCAGCGTGGCAGATCCATACCTTTTGCATATCCCTGTCAACTATTGAAACAACCAAAAATAAAATAAATAAAAAAAAGCAAACAAACAAAAAAAAAAAGAACAAAAAACCAACCAAACAAAAAAAAACTTCTACAAAAAAAATAAATTAGTTAGTTAGGTACAATTCTACTTACTGTATCTACAAGTCCTCTAGGAAATGACTATAATACTATTTCTGATATGAATGGCCATTACCTAAACAAAGCTTTTAACGTAACTGTAAACAAGAGCGACGTTTCCATGCCAATACCCAACCGATCTGCCTCCTGTGCTGAACGTTGAAACAGAGTCAAATGCTATGTTAAACTAAAGAACAGTCACTATAATACGTCTACAAATAAATGCTGATAAAGGGAAGCTGGCTAGCTTCATGTTTGACTTGTTAAGCTGTGTTACTGATTCTTCCCGTCGGTTTCATCTTGAGATTAGTTCAATCGTTGTCACAGAATCAAAAAACTGAGGTAAATTTGTCCTGGTCAAGCCTTTCACCCCTCCCCCAGGGAAGAGCAAATTAATTCATTACAGGGACTAGACTGTGATACAGGAAAAAAGCTGGGGGAGGAACTAATTATAGTCAGAAATATGACAGGGTGTCCTCCCATGATTATTGTTTTTTTCCAAAGCCTCATTCAAGATACTCTTTGCCTTTTTTTCTCTTATCCAAATTTATCTTTAAAAACACATAGAGAATATATCTATCTGTACATGAAAACTCTGGTGAGTGTAATCCCAGGAGCACAGTTGAATCAGTTATCATACCATATCTGATTAAACCTAAAATCAAATTATTAAGGCATGTGAAAGCACAGGATACGTGTTCAGACAAGCCCAGCAGAATTTGTAGGTCGAATTGAAACACTAGATTCCACCTGCTTCTGCAAGAGCTTTGGGCTTTTTCTTTTCAGATAAATCACATTTTAATAAAACCATACACTCATGTTTGCTCCCTGCCTTTTCTATTCTTCATTGAAACCGTAACCTCAGACACACAGGCACACACAAGATGTTCCAGCACTGAGACAGGATTCCTCCTAACACCATTGCTCACGTTAAAATAAAACCTTTAAGATCCAGAATACAGACTATAAAAGACAGTTACAGCAACAAACACATTTAATAGGTCCAACAGAAGCTTCCCTGCCAGACAGTGAAACCAGCACAGTCTTTCCCTTCCCCACACATGACCCCCTTCAGACAAATCTGCACCAGAGCAATAATGACCTCTACCAATGTCCTTCCCCCCTGCCCATCCAGGTTTGCCGAGGCTCATCATTGCAACAAAGTCAGAGACACAAAAACTTCATCCTTTTGCACGGCCTCGAGCACAGGGAGAAAGATGGGGCCTAAAGCTACACACGCTGGGTATCTTTTGTTTGACCCAATACTGGAAACACCCTCTCAGGTCAAGGGGTCAACAGACATGTGGGGGTTAAAAAATTAAATTTAAAATAAAAAAAAGCAAATGCAACATTTATTTTAAAAAAAATAAAAAAACAGCTGAATCTCATGAGCATTTTTCCTTTGGAGACTGAGTGTAGCAAAAAGCTCTGGAGAAACAACAAGAAATCAGGACTTGTGCTTCTCTGTCACATCTACTCTCCAGCTCTCATGCAGCTTTCCATAAATTAACGTGCACGCTTCGTTAGGGCCCTGACATCACAGGTAAAAGGAATCTCTCCAAAAAAATGACTTTGGGAAATGACACTGGAAGCAGCTTTCAGGATTTGGCAGCAAGTCACTCCCACCTTGAAAAGCGTGCACTGCTAAATAAATAATCAATCAGAAGGAGCAGAAAGTTCCCTGCAGAAAGCGTTTTGCAGCCAACACCCCCCCCTAGAAAAAGTTGGATTTCACTCTACAATTTGTTTTTTTTGTTCAATGTCACCGCTCGACAAAAACATAAGGCTGGGGGAGGAGCCTTGGGTCGGTGCGGGGAGATTCGGGCTTAAAAAAAAACCAAACCAAACAAGCAAGAAACAATGAAAGTTACCGCTTTCTGTAAGTTACAGGCGGACTTGTAAGGAAAAACGCCAGCACGCCGGGTCAATGACAGCCTGACATCGCCCCGCAAAAATCCCGCCCCGGCGCGGGGTGAGGGGCAGGGTCGGTCCCTGCCTCGTCGCCTGTCACCGCCGAGCCCCGCGGCAGGGGAAGGG
>NW_009952560.1:348949-357544 GCF_000747805.2 Chaetura pelagica | reverse complement strand
GCGGCGGCGGGGCTGCCAAGCTCTGCCCCCAGCACCCGGAGCAGCGAGCAGGTTCCCCCCAGGGCAGAGGCGCAGGACGGGGCCCTGCATTTCAGAAACACCCACTGACTTCAGCACCTCAGCTCGCCCGGGGCTCAGGGCCTCCCCCTCTCAGAAGCCCCCCTGACTGGGCAGCCCTAGTTTGGGATCACCAACTATTTCTGTACTCCGAGGTTTTCTTGTTGTGGGTCTTTTTTAATGTTGAGGAAGCACATAAATGCACTTTCCAGCCGTGGAAAGTGTGTAAATTTACACAGGGTGTAAATTAGAGGATGTGCAGGTCTGGTAGGTCAGGCCTGCTACAGCAACAACCCTCTCCTTCTGGTGCAGACCCCTGTAAAAACCTGATGCGATTCCCTTCCTGGGGTTTGTTTCATCACAAGGTGCTGGATTCAGGTTGAGTCCCTGTTCCCACTCGTGGGGGGATTCACCAGTGGGCAGGGAAGCTCCCAGTTGCTCCAGCCAGGCCAGGGGCTGCCCCAGCAGCACCAGCCAGCAAAACAAAGGGATGGGGGTGGATTAAAGAACAGCCTTTTTCTCCCCCCTCCAAGCCCCCTTTAGATCTTGGCTATTTCTTGTCATAATCACCGGGAAATTACTTGTCAGGAGAGTGGTTCCTGGGGTTATATTACCCCTTTAATCTCTCCAACTGTGGTTGCAGAATTTTAAAGGAGCTCCAGAAAGAACAAGCACGAGACAGATTTTGCTGATGGACAGAGGGAACTTCAGCAGAGCTGATTACAGCCCAGGGGAAAAAAAATAAATAAAAAAAATAAAAAAATTGATTTCAATATATTAAAACGAAATCTCCACTCATCCCTTACATCAGTGAAAATTGCAGGTCAAATGGCTCTTGAAAGACTTTATCTGTACTTTCTCGTTTCTGCTTCTCCCAGAACTGTGGCCAGGTTCAGGCAGGTGACCAGTTTCAATCTGTTCAGTCATTTTTGCTATTTCTCCTGCACACGCTGCTGCGAGTTACAAATTGAGCTCATTTTCAGCCAGCTCTCCATGACTGTTTGTTTTTGCCCTCAGTGGTGTTCACCAACCTGAGAAGCTCGTGGGTGCACATCAAGCTGGAAACAGCCCTGGCCCTGGGTCCTTGCTCCAGGCATTTTGGCAATGATAATTTGATGGCTCTTGCAGGAGGAAAATCCCATTGATGACTGGTTTTGGGAAATCCCAGGGCAGTGCAGGGAGGTAAAGTGGGTGCAGGGCTTCACCCTCTGAGGCTGCCCTTACACCTGCCACAGTTCTGTCCCCAAACCCTCCACAATCGGCATAACCCTAAAAAAAAAAAAAAAAGGGACTGGCCACTTCACTGCCCCACGTTGCAGTGAGCAAAAGGCAGAACCACACGACCAGGGATGCTCTGGGGGTGCCCAGGGGTGACCAAGCAGGTCCTGCTGTCCTGCTCCATCTCCAAGGGTGCTGTTCCAGCCCCAGCCTCCAGCCTTTGCTACAAACCAGGGAACACTTGCAGGCTTGCCCTCTGCTCTCCTTCTCCCCAGCTTCCCTTGTTCATGCTAAACATCTGAACTCCCAGCAGACTTTTGGAAGTAGCTAATGAACTGCCAAGATGACACCTGAAACCGCTGGTCAGTGCTAAGAGTCTTCCTAGCTGCACAATTAAAAGTTTCAGCATTTATTCCAGTAACAGGGAAAGTTACTGCTCCTGATATAAAACTGACCCAAATCCTAGACAGTTGCTCTCTAGGCAGCTGAATTCAGCAAGACCACATCTGCCCCTGTGCTCATACAGCTCCTACTTTCTCATCAACCACTTTCCCACCACTTTCAGCCTTTCTGATTTCCTCTTGCTGTGTGGCAACTCTGGTTCACAGATCAGAGATAGTGAGTTTAAAAAAAACACATTTATAAAGCCCAAGTAACATGTGACTCCAAACTGCACTGAAGATGCACGGGTCTTGAGAGCCTGATCTCTGAAATAAATAGATTTTGGGGTCCTCAACCAGCCAGGGGTTTTGGAAAACGCTGTGCCAAGTAGGGAAGCTGCCAGCTGAGCTAAGGGAAGGTCCTCACCACCCACCTTGCAGCCACTCGCACATCTTGTCTACGCCGTGGGGCGATGCTGAACAGCTGCATCTAACTCACGCTGCCTGGAGAATGAGTTCATCTATCTGGTGCTGGAGAAATCTGCATTTATGTTTTGTATGCTCTATAAATTCAGTGTCATAATAAAAAGGGTCTAAATCTTTACTGAATAATTCATTTCCATGCATAGGGAAGAAATAATGACCTATATTATATCCCATCTATTGTTTAGTAAGTTCTTGAGATTGATCGGCTGGTGGGTTTCAGGAATCCCCAAGGACTCACCGTGTGCTGTGGACTGGCCTGCCTGGTACCCAGATGTGGCTTCACCTGACAAACATTATCTAGCCAGCATTACAGGGGGGTGGTACACCAGGG
Source organism: Chaetura pelagica (assembly GCF_000747805.2). NCBI lineage: Eukaryota > Metazoa > Chordata > Aves > Apodiformes > Apodidae > Chaetura > Chaetura pelagica. The sequence continues at coordinate 355,072 of NW_009952560.1, read as the reverse complement.
ACCTGCCAGAAAATCAAAGATGATTTAAAATGCAGAATATGTCCTTGCAAACAATTGGTCTTAATGATGCATCTTCTGCCTTTGGTGTTACCCGTGTCTACAGCAGCCTGCAGAAACAGGCTGGGAGATAGAGCTTTGCCAGTCCTGCCTCAGAGAAGATGTGGACATGGAAGAAAGAAGTGACATTTGCAGGGGCTGTGGCTTCAGGGGGGTCAGGAGGGTCAGGGAGGGTCTCCACAGCTCCAGAGCTGGAAGAAAACTTCCTACCTATCCCTGGTATCTCTAAGGGAGGACAGGCTTCTGAGTGCGCACTGCCCAGCACCTCTTTAATATTTGTAGGCAAAATCTCAATGGGGTGCAGACTTAGTAGGTTAGATGGTTTTTATTTTGCTTTATTTTAGCCTGTCTTTCCTTAGTACCCACCTGCATTTCCTAGCAGGGAGCTTAACATCTCTGCCCAGGCTGCCCATCCCTCTTTCTTTTACCAGCTGCCAAATCTCAAGAGTCACAGAGTTGTCAGGGTTGGAAGAGACCTCTGAAGATCACCTAGTCCAACCCACAGGCTACAGCAGGGTCACCTACAGCAGATCACACAAGAACACATCCAGATGGGTTTTGAATGTCTCCAGAGAAGGAGATTCCACAACCTCTCTGGGCAGCCTGGTCCAGTGTGTCTGTTACTCTCATAGTAAAGAAGTTTTTCCTTATGTTTAACTTGAACTTCCTGTGCTCCAGCTTGTGCCTGTTGCTCCCTGTCATGAAGGAAACCCCAAAACATGGTCCCCCTACACTGTCCGGCCATGGGGTTTGCAGGCACCTGGAGCTGGTGCTGCCCTTCTCCAGAGAAACACCAACAAAAGCCACTTCAGTTGAGCTGCACAAGCAGGAGTCACTTAAACATGGCAGCCAGTCCCTAAACTGAAATAGGTTATCTCAGAAGCACTGATTTTAGGGAAGGAACACAGGCTCACATCAAGTGCAAAGGTGGCTCCAGAATTCTTGGGCAGACACCATAAGTTTCTCCCAGTGGAAGTTTCAGATCTGCATCAAGTTATTTCAGGATCCTGCTAATGAAGACATTACGCTGACCTATTAAAAACATCAGCATTTTCATCTTAATTGAGAAAACAGCATTTTTCAACCGTTTCAAAAGAAGAACAGAACCCAAATATTATCACTCCCATCTTTCAGGTGATAAGGGAGTTGGGGAAAGCTCTGCACAGAAAGATTTCAAAGCCTGCTTTGTTTTCATCAGCTTTGAAATCAACAGACAGCCCTGAGAATTTTGCTTTTCAGAACGACAGTGTTTAATTCTATTTACTACTTTCAGGCAATTCTATATATATATACACTGAAAACCCCAGCCAAACAACTTGAAACAACAACTCCTGCTTTTTTCAGATGTGTCATTTCTCCTGCGGGTAGGATTGCAGGATACAGATCAATTAAGTTAAAAACAAAAACAAAACAGGGAGGAGAGGTAGGGGAAGAAGGAGGTTTGTTTTGTCCCTGTGCAGCTCTTCCTGCCTGATCTGGCCCAGGTGACAGTCTGGCAGACACCTTTACTTCATCTGAAGGAGAGTTTTAGTGCAGATTTCTTCAATAATCTTTCCCTAAGAACACTGGTTGATAGCTGAAAATCCAGCCACCCATTCTTGTGCTTAAAAACACTTGAGCAACCCGTGTTCTCCCTGGTGTTGCCCCTGACAACAGGGCAGCCATGGGATGGTGCCTTCAAGGAAGCAGCCAAGAGCCTGGGCAGTGCCACCACACCTCTCTGGTGTTGCACCCCAGGCTGATGCACTTTTTGGGGCCACAAATACTTCTGGCCAGAATTATGCCAGAAATGCCATCTCCTTCCCTCTCCCAGAATGGGGCTGCCTACCTTCTTTTCTACCTGATTCTTACCAAAGGCCTTTAAGATCTTCTGGAACAGTTTATCAAAAGACCAAACTACTATTAGTAACTATGAATCTTCACCTATAAATAATTCCCAGAAGTAGATCAATGCTACAACTGAGTCAATGGATTCACTGGATTAATTTCTTCCTGCTACTCTTGTATTTCCCCTCGCCCCCCCCCGTCGTCTCTAATCAATTATGATGATAAAACTACCCTGGAACACCCCCAAAATAAAGATAAACAGTGTGTATTATCAGAGGCTGGGAATGTGTGTAGCCCTGAAGATGCGTTACCTTCTCTGTGGCACATTTGTTTTCCTCTACAGACAGTTAAGGAAAAAAAAAAAAAGAAGCCACAGTAAATGAATGGTCTGGAGGTAACACAGCATTAATTCCCTGACCTTCTGCATTGAGTGACTAAGAATCTCAATCTCAATTATTCCTTTCATGATAGAATCTAAAATAGACACAGCAAGTCCTCACATTCTTGCTCAAAACCAGGAGAGGTGGAATGAGACGAGCCAGCCTGATCATTCAGTGCTGAAGCCACATTCATTATCAGGTCCATGTCATTCAAAAAAATTGACTGCAGGAGAAAGCAAGAGCATTCAAGGAGAATTACTGCAAAACATGAACTGGCAGGATCTGTATAAATACAGACACAGATATGTATGTGCACAAGTCTGAAACTGAATTGGGGGGGTAGGAAAAACAAGGCACTCCCCAGAGGTCATCATTGCTCTCCACTTCCAACCACAAGATTTAAGTCACCCCAAAAGGCTGATAAGAAAAAGTGATGCTCTGTCAAGGGTGGGGATCCTCACAACTGTGTGACTTCACCCCACTAACAGGGTCAATCCAGGGAACCCTATTACAAGAGCTGGACACAACATGCAACCTGGGCAGCCCAAGGGTGGGGGACCACGTGTGATGAGGCTCAAGGAGAAGGTATAGGGACCCATTCGCTCTGAGGGGTTAACTGCTCTGCAGATCATCTCTGTTGCAGTTGTGTCCCAAAGCATCTGCTCTCAGTGGCTGATCTAATGGTGAGAACAAAGAGTTTTTCAGACTTGCCTGGCTGTGGGGAGGGCAGGGAGGACACGTCCCACCACGTCCCCTTGCCCTGATGAGAGGCACCGCGGTGGCCACTGCTCCATCTGGACTGTTGTGTCCTCTGAGCTCTCAGAGCCACACACTCCTCTGGCCAATAGTCCCTTTTTGAAGTTCTGGCCTTCCTGCACATCAGGCACACTGGAAATGGCAAAACCAACAATTTTTGGTGTTTCCCATCTGATCTTAGAGAGTTAACTACTTTATTTACCTCACTCTAGTTAATCAAATAAATCTTATTGCTTATTCAGCAAATTCCAGTACCATTAAGCTCACATTAAAGGAGACAGGCTAAAGCTTCATGAAAGCTTTCTTGGTCATATCTCAGCACAGATCTTCAATGGGTTTAGAATTGTCATAGCTACTCTAGCAGTGTCTGTCAGCTAAAGACCAACTGCTCACACACACATGCCTTTGAAGGTATTTTCCTGCAGCTGAAAAGCAAGGATGAAAAAGCTCCAGACTCAGCTGTGTGAACCTCCCCATGAAGGGGCTGTTCTCAGCTGCCCTTGGTTGGTCACAGCATCCAGGCACACACGGTGCAGGCAGGAGCCTGGGACTATCACCAAGGCTCCTTGGCCCCCCAATCCTGGATTTACCATTAACAAAATTCCCTGGCTTTCTGGCACAGATGTGTGTTGGACTCCAGAGGTCACCTTCTTGGCCAGGGCCTGGTGTAGAATGTGGGAAGGCTGCAACAAGCCTGGGAGAAAAGAAGCCACAGACAGCCTCAGGCCATATCTTAAATTCCAGCATCGTACATCAGGAAGAAACACGCCTGGTAAATGTAGCTGTAACTCCATTAAAACACCATAATTTAATTCTAACCACATCATTACGGAGGCGCAGATCGGATAAGCACGAGGAGCTCAGGAGAGATGAGGTTGGTGTTTGCCCACCATGCCAGGCTCACGGGAGCCTCACGGAGCACTAGCCCAGCCCTGCATGTCACTGTGCCCCAAGATCAGCAGATTTTGGGCTTGGGGAGCATCACGTGTCCTCCTTGTGGAATGTGACAGGCATTTAAGCTGCAGAAGGCATCCTCTGCTCCCTGCCTCTGCTCCCACCTCCCCTGCAGTGAAACCACTGCCCCCCAGTGGGACACACCTCTGCACCCCTCCCCTGAGAGGAGGTTTCGATCCACCCTGACCTTTTCCAGTCACATGCAGTAGTTCCCACATTCACGAGGCTCTACCAGCACATCCATGCTGGGGTGGATGGATCAGGGATCTACAGCATCTCAGCCCAGAGTCCAACAGGATGGAGTGAGGAGTCACTGAACCCCGGGGCAGCTTCCTCTGGATTCATCCATCCACACACACTGCTGCCCAGATGCCATCCTTCCTCAGTGCCTTGGCCAAACCCACACCAGAACATCATCTCTGGCCAAGGACCAAAACACAATCCTTGAGTTATTACCAAGAAAGGTCCTCATGGCAGGGAGCACTTTTCCCATAGTTAAATTCCTCATCTTTAAGCAGCCTTTCCCTGTAGATTTAAAACCCTAGTGCCCTGACAGTCAAGGTCCTGGATTCCTGGTCTAATTTTTGGGCAGCCATGAGATTTAACTCTTTTGTTCCACGTCATCTTAAGCAGAGGTTAATGTTGAACTTGTGCTGAATCAGGGATTTGCCAACATCCTGCTTTATTTATGTGGCTTTGTGTGATTGCTGAGCCAAGATGGCAAGGATCCTACCTTGAACCTCCCCTGGGACTTCTTCTGACAAAAAGCAAGGGCTGCAAACACTGCGGAGATTCCGCTACATTAGGAGAGTAGTTTCATGAAGATTCATGACTTTCATATTGCTCTATGAAATTAAAGAGCAGAGGAAAATCACTTTCGAGGAAGAGAAGATCTACTGCAGCAATTTAGATGTAAAGATAATTAAGGAACTGGTCCTGACATACCTGCCCCTTCTTGGCTGAAGCTGAACAGGAGTTTTTATCCATGATCAAGCTATACAAATAATTTCAACAGGCTTTGTCAGAAAAGTAAGATCCAAGGGAGATTTTGGGTGACAAGATCTAATGTTCCCCCTGGTCCTTCTAAGCCAGATCCAGATCTCTGGGTTCTTCATTTCTCTTCCTGCATCATCCACCTACCACATGAGGGCTTAATATTCACACCTAACTAAGTATAAAAGCTTGTGAAAGTCACAGCTGACAAGAGAACAAACCTGGTTTTCAGTCCCAAGATTCCAAATGAAGAAATGCTGGAGCTGGGGTGAGTCAGGACCCAGCTGCTGCACCCCAAGAGAGGCAGGCTTTGAAAACCTGTCTTAAATCTGCTCAGCTGTCAGTGTGGGAGACTGGTTGAGAGCTGGATTGGATCAGAAATGCTGCAGCTCCATGCCTCAAAAAACCAGATCAGTAAAAAACCCACTTTGCCCAGTTAAGAGTTAGTTGAAAGCTCCTCATTGGCACTCACGGTTTTGGAACAGGCACAACTACAGATGTGCAATTTTGGAGTGTGAGTACACTTAGGAACTGGTTATAGCTGAGCAGAATAGAATCAAGCTGTTCTTCAGCTGAGCTGGGAGCATCAGGCTCTGGCAGTGATATTTAGAGCTTTCCTCAGTCCCTGGGTGTGGAGTGGTTTTCTAAAATTGCTGTTGTTTTTTTTTTCCCTGTGCTTAAAGTAAATGCAGAGTCTTTGAAGCTCCAAGGGAAGAACTTGAAAAATGTGACCTTCAGAGCTTTGATACTTGACAAATAATAAAAAGAATCCAAAGGACAATCCCTTTAAAAATATACGTGGCTATTACTTAGTGAGCAGAGAAAGGAAATAAGGATGACATGCTTTGCTTGGAGGCAGAGACTGATGGCAGCCTCTTATGTTGTCCTGAAGGCACTGGTGGGATAGCACCTGCCCAGTTTTGCAGGACTGAGGGTCTCTGTGCTGAGCCATCAGCCAGGCACAGCCCTGAGCTCTCAATGCTTTCAGCAGGGCTGGTGCTAAGTTGCTTGAGGATGCTGAGAGGAAGTGCCTGGTGCCACTCCAGATGACATTTGCTTAGCTGGCCCTTAAGAACATTTCAGCCTCACCTTTCCAAATCAAAATCTCCACAACCTTGTGGGAAGCACACCTGGAGACCCAGCAGGATCCTCAGCA
>NW_009952560.1:316595-348798 GCF_000747805.2 Chaetura pelagica | reverse complement strand
ATTTCTTACCAGGACATTCTTCCAAGGAAAAGAAAAAAACTTGGAAAATTTGGGCAATACTTAGCTGGGGAGGAGCCTTCTGGACTTGTGCTTTCCAACTGAGGCCATTTTGGAGTAATACATCATTAAAGCTCTGTCACTCTCATGATGTATGAGTGTAATGCATCATCAGAGCAGCATTGCTCCAGTGATGCATCACTTGTCACATAATGTCAGCCTCTCATCACCTGAACATCCACCAGATGAAGGTGTGTAGGACAGCCAGTACATTTTAATTTATTATTTTCAAAAACTTTTGGCAACCTGCACTGTTTATTTTGAAACTCAGTTGTGTTTCCTTTTGGGTACCCAGCTGGGACCAGGGATGCCATTTTTAGGTCTCTGGAGAACAGCTGCCATTCCTGGAGAACACTCCACAGGAGCTCCCCTTCCATGCTACTTAAAAGGTAAAAAAAAACCTTAAGGAACCACCTGAAGTCAATTAAACCCTCCTGGGGTTTCTTCATATTTTACATGGCTGTGCTGGCTGCCCAGATGAGCTATTGCTGCAGTTTATCCAAAGAACAAGAATTGCAGGGATTTCAACCCCACAAACTTCCTCAGATCCCCACCAGCTGCCAAGATTAAGAAGAACTTCCAAGCCAAGGGTTAATTTGTACCCAGATTCCCCACTTGGACACCAAACTCCCCTCACTGTTTGTTCCAACTGTCCAAATACCCTGTTTGCCCTGGGAGTTTCTCATCCACCTCTGAAATTCCAGCCCTGCACAGGGAGGTACTGAAGACTGAAAAAACCCAAACAAACCAAAACCAGGGATTTTGGCACATCCATGCCAATTCACTTCTCTTTCCATGGTCAGAACTAATGGCACACACTGGCTGCAGCCACACCAGTGGATCCCTGAGCTGGGGGACAGTTATAGTGGCACTGGGACACACAGATCCAGCCTGACATACACCAGAACACCACACCATACATAATGGACACTTCAAAACACTTTGGATCAAGATGACAGGTTTGTATCTGAGCACTTTATATGCAAATTTACTGCATTGTCAGTCCAGGGCTAGAGAATAAGTCCTGTAACCACCTGAAGGAAAAGTGGTCTAGAGGCTGAAGGCCTCAGTTCTGTTTCAGGTGCTGCCTCTTAAAAAAGCTGAGAGCCCCCAGGGCAGTCCCATTTTACCTTGCTGGCTCCCTGCCCTCCTTCCTTGTCCCTCTAGTGTCCTGCCCCTGGGCACCAAGGGGTTCTGCACCAGCACTAGGACCACAGTGTGTCCCTTCCCTGGTTGGCATCCCTGTATGACACCAGGAAGATTACAATCCCACCATTAATACAAGTCACTTGAAGGAGCAGATTTATCAAAATTATCAAAGCTTTCTCTCTTTTAAAGTATTTTCTATTTTAGAAATGCATGGAAGCTTTAAACACTTCTGATGGTTACTCCTTCCTCCCATTTCCACTCACCTCCCTGTACTGCTGTGGTTTACCATAGATATACCACAGCTGGTTCAAATCAATACTGGGACAATTTCTAGCTGTTCTGTATCAATAACAACAACAATAGAATTAAAACCAACAGAAACTTAGCTAAGAAAGTAATAAGACTGCAAACTCAATTACTGTTTCATCTGGCATTATTGTAGCTTTGCTGCTCTTTGTCAGGGACTTCTTCCAGGCAAAACTGGAGAGATTATCTTGTCTGAATGTTATGAAGTAGCTAATCCCTTCCACAAATGGAGGAGAGCCAAATGCTTCATGTTGGGTGAGCAGAAGTGTAAATACGGTGGCAAAAAATAGCCCAAAAGGTTTATTCTTTTCCCACAGCCCCTGCCTGCTCCACTGACAGGACAGGGCACAGCCCTGGCCACACCAACAGTTAATTGCTTTAACAAGAGCAGCAAAACCAAACAAGAACTGGCACTGCAAGAAGGGAGGGCTGCCCTAGCCCCAGAAAGACAACTCCAGGTGCAGGTGGGAGCCGCTCGCTGGTCCCCACCCCCAGAGAGCTGCTGGTGGGGATGGGGCTTTGGCAGTGGGTGAGGAAAACCCCCAGGAACCAGTGGGTTCAGTGCTTCATCTCCTCTGCTGCTGGTGGCACTTTCAGAGAATGGAAAGGCTGTGATGCAACATCCTGGAGTAGAGACCTCAGAAAACAACAGGAGGAAAAATCCTACCCACCAATCTTGTATTCCACTGGATTTTATACAGCATATTAAATAACTTCCAAGCCATCATTTCCAGTAAAGACAAAGTTTTCTTTTCACTTCCTACTTAAATGTAACCAGGGCAAGGTTGTCTTAAACAGAAATTCATGAAGGTCTAATCTTTAATCACACTGTGCATTAACTCGGAGCAACCTGTTTATGCAAACAGCACTGACACAACCAACACCTTTTGGCTCCATGAGAGATCTCTATTACAGCCCTGAGAAAAAGAAAATCATGAACCCTCATCTATCACCATCTCAGGATGAAGCCCACTTGCCCTCCCTCTTTCATAATGATAATGGAGAGACAAAACAATATCTCACCTGCCCAGTCACCCCCCGCTCCCCTCTGAAACCCAGCAGCTCAGGTACAACATATTTGCAAAGCTGGGAAAATGCACAAGGTTGCTGAGCTGGAAAAAAAGGACCAGGCATCCAGTGCTGGATGTATAGATGTGTCTGCCTATACACACATATGTATATATTGAATAATTACTTCTTTTTAACAGCAAGCAATGTGCCTCTTACGACCAAAAATTATTTTGCTATTTCAACATTGGAAATCTGCAAGTCAAAGGTGAGGGAATGACTGCACAGAGCAGCCAGTATATAAAAAAACATCCCAATCTGGCAGCCAGCAGCAGGCTGTGATTCCTGGGTGAGCTGGATTGCCAATCATCTCTGTACCTCTGTGCTTTAAACAGCAATAATGTGTTGAATGTGAAATTGCCTGTGCTGATGTGGTTTGCTTCATGCTATTAAAATACAAGCGTTGGGACACATCTTACACATTTGTGATTCTTCAGAGACAGTGTTGGGGGAAAAAATACAAACTCCAGTGGAAATCTGGAGGAGGGGAGACTTGAGAGATAAAAGGGAAGGGAGAAGTGGACAATCAGAGCTCTGAAAGATCACAAATACTCAAAAGGAACGAGGTAGAACACTGCTCAGCACATCTGGCTATGCCCAGGAAATTGCCAATTATTTCAAAGTCACTGGAGGACATTAAGTGACAGATTATGTCTGGTAATGTTCAGTCCCAGTTCAATTTCCACTTGTTTTGCTCTGGTTTGGCCCAGGCCAGAACAACACTTGGCCCAACACCTTCACCACCACTTTGAAGGTCACAAGACACCAGCATCCACCTCCTGAGGAGCCTCCAAAAGCACCAGGGGTATCCTGCCCTATCCCATCCCTCCATGCCAAGGCCACTGCAGCTCCAGCTGCTCCCCAGCTGGGGTGGTCCCAGTGCAGCCATCCTGGCACCCAGGCATCCACAGGAGCCCTTCAGCCAGTTCAACAGCAAAACCCAGGGCATGATGAAGCACTGGACAGAGTACGGGTAACCCACCAGGCTGGGTGGCTGTGATGCCAGGAGCTTTGGGAGGAGCAGCAGGGGTCCTGCCATTGGGAGCAAGCAAGACAGGGAAGCAGGAGAGCTGGGACACACATTTTACAGATGAAGAACAAAGCAAAGAGATTTAAGGTCCTGTCATACTCAAGCATTTTATTACTCCATCTGCAGCAGATATAGGACTGCTTCTTTTATTAATATTTTTAAGAGGCTTAAGCACACCAGGAGTGCTAGTAATAAAAGGCGCCAGAATGGAATAAAACCTGAAGCATCTCTGTTCATCATACTCATAGACCCCACATTCTTTAAACAAGGTCACACACAACCAGTATTTGAACCCCTATTTCTCCAGCCCCTCCACAGCCCTGTCCCTCTGGCCAGCCTCCAAATTTGCTGCAGTTTGTCACCAGCAGTAACTTCCCCTCCAATGGCAGCAGCCTCCAAGCACCCTGCGGCACAGGGGCGGCTGCACGGATGGACCTCAAACCCAGACACCCAGGGAGTGCATCATCATCAGAGTAAAAAGGCTGAGAAAACTAAAATGTTAAAAGAACAAAGACTTTAGATGTCAGCTGGAAGACAAAGTGTGCTTGGAGGAGGAAGGAGCCCGGGAAGCAGGTGCAAAGGTGCTGTGTTTACAGTGGTTGCGGAGCAGAGGAGATGGCAAGTGAGATATTGATTTGATAAGCAGATGAGCTGGAATTCTGAATGCATTGGAGATGCTGATAGGAAAAAAGAGGTAGATGGAGAGACAGGGGAATGCAAGAGAAACAGCTGTGTACACTGAGATGCATGAGATGTTATGGAAAACAGAAGGTCATTGTGATCCATGAAATTCTCCAAAGAAATAGGAGCAGTGGAGATGGCAGGGAGACAGCAGATGTTCTCATGGCAAGACAATGATGGAACCGTAATTACAGCAAGATAGAGCATCCTGCATAGCCACAGCAACAAAGCAACAAAACAAACCCCAGACCAGACACATCTGATTGGCAACTGGAAAAGGCTACAAAAAGGTAATAAGCATTTAGCCCTTCTATTGCACAGGAGTCAGAGGAAGGGAGGAAAGAAGCAACCACTCCAGTGCTGAGCAGAGCCCGCCTGGGATCAAGCTGCTGACAAAACCAGTGTATCTAAATGGGCTCACACACACCATAGAGCTGGGGGCTCAGCAGTAGGTTTTTCTTCCCATTTTCAGTAAGGGGGGGAGGCATGCACATAAGGCCTGAGGCTGCAACGTCAGCAGCCAACAGGACACACACTTGCCCACCAACCCTGGGCAAACCCATCCCCATCATCCCTGGGTGGGCTCAGCCCATCTCAGCCATTGCTGGCAGGAGGATGAGTGAGGTCTGAGCTAGTCTGCTTGAAAAGCTCAACTGTCTTTGTGAACTGCCAGCCCTGCAAGTGGCAGCAGCACTGGGACACTGAAAGGACCATCTCCTGCAGGACCAAGAGGAGTCAAAGCTCTTCAGCCAGCAGACCCCTGAGAATGCCCATCCCACACCACGAGCCCCATCCTGGAGGCTTTGAAAGCATCAATGGGTACACAACAGCCCAGGCATTGAGTTTACATTAAGCATAAGCAACTAAGGGAAGAAAACCAGAAACTGGAGCAGAGCAGCATGGAGCATGACAGGAAGGAAAAAGAGCCCTCAAGCACATGTCAGCATGAGCATCATCACAGATTCCCAATTTCTGACTCAGATCACAGAATTACCTTGCTTGGACAGGACCTTCAAGATCACAGAGTTCAACCAGCAACCTAACACTGACTAGTCCTTAACTAAAGCATATCCGTAAGTACTGTGTCTATGCAACTGTTAAATACTTCCAGGGATGATGACTCCACCACTGCCCTGGGCAGCCTGTTGCAGTGTTTGACAACCCTTTCTGCGAAGAACTTTTTCCTAATATCCAACCTAAACCTTCCCTGGTACAACCTGAAGCCATTTCCTCTCATCCTGCTACTTGTGAGAAGACTGGCACTTGCCTTTCTACAACCTCCTTTCAGGTAATTGTGCTGGTGAAGTCTGAGCCTTCCTTTGTCTGATGAGTTTCTCAGGTCAACTCTCCCTCTGCTCAGCTGGGGCAGCACAGTCCTGCTGGAGAGCATCACTCCAACAGGCAGCAATCCTGGGCCCAGGGCTCCTCAGAAACACCAGCAGAGGCAGGACTTGGTCCCTGCAAGTCCTCACTTCCTTCTCCCTTGGTGATGAGAACAGGGCTGAATTATTCCTGTTGGGTCTTAAGAAACAAAGTAAGATTACAGGCATGATATATGGCATCCTTTGCCTACAAAGAGTCTCCTGGAAATGCTGGCTTTGCCTATGTCAGGGTAATGATAAATGTTCAGGTTGTGATCTGTCTCTAAAATACAAATGGGCTTGGAAATATGAAAATAAGGTTTGAATTTTTTGCTAACAAAATAAAAACACCTTCACTTAATATCTTTGCAGCATCTCAAGAGGAACATTTTTTCCTGACTCATTTGTAGTTGTCAGGCAGTTGCCTCTTTGTAAAAAAAACACACTAAATTGTGTTTTTAAGTATCCACATCTACAAGTCCACGTTTCAGGGTGAGCACAGTGAGCTTGCTTCATTTTGGCTAGGGGAAAAAAATTATCTGATATGGAAAAAAATAATCTTGCCTCTGTGCAGTGGGGTAGCTCTGTGCAAAAAGGCACAGCTGCTGGCAAAAAAAGATCCAAGCAAACCAGGGGTCAGTCCCTGCAAATCAAAAGTAACACTTTTGCTTTATCATCTCAAGTCCAGACACTGTGTAAGGGCAAATCTGCACGAGCAGAGATACAATCTGGACCTGCGAGGGGAAAAGAACATCCAAAGCACGTAAATCAAGGTCCTACAGATGCGTCTTACGGCTCAGGATTGTGTCTTCCTGCAAGGACTGAGGCTGCACAGCTCCGGGATCCCCGGGAGGTGCTGCTCGGCTGCTGGGGCTGCAGTGCCACCTGCTGTGGGACGGGAACACCGGGCACACGCAGCCCCAGATCCCTGTTCCCATGCCCGGCCTTGGCACGGAGCGCTGCTGGTCTCCCGGGGCAGGAACGGGAGCTGGGGGTGTGTCAAGGGAGCAGGGCAATAAAAAGCACCCAAGGGTAGGAAGGGGTGGCCCGAGCTCAGCCCGGCTCCTTATCCCTCCGTGTGCACATGGGGGAGCTGTGAGCACGTGGGACATGGGGGACAGATCCAAGGTGTTTCCTGATGGGATTTTGTCGGCGTCTCTGGGCACTCGCTTCCAGCAAGTGCCTGGATGCCTACAGCAAACCTTCAGCTCAGCTGCTCCTGTGGGTCCACGCAGAGCACAGGAGGCATAACCAGGAGGTGCTTATGTTGCATCTGCTGCTGCAAGTGAAAGAGCATCTCTTGAGAGGGCCAGAAGAGTGGTTCAGGTGCACTTGGAGAGAGACACAGACACTCTAGACCCAGACAACACACAGGAGAGAAACCCAGATCCACACATTACTTTGAAAGTGCAGTTTCCCAGAAATGAGGGCACCTCACTTGAAACAGCATGAAACATCTCATCAGCATTCTTGAATCCCAGCTGTGGAGCTCAGGTACAAAAAATGATTATCAGACACACATGACACCAAGTTTGGAATCTGGGATATGAACTGAACAAACCAGCAAGTCCCTTTGATTCCATCTCCCTTCCCAGGGGAAGGCTGAATCCTCAATGCAGTCACAGCTACAGCACAACTTCTGTCACCTCCCCCCTGCTCCCTGTGAGGATGGAGAACCTCATCCTAAACACCCAACCCCTTTTTTAGGCACCAAAACACACACCTGGGCATCTGCAGCACCTCTTCTATGTTCTTGATTCAGCACAAGGAGGAAAGCTTCTGGCATGGTTACCTCTGACAAGAAAAGGCCCAGAGCTGGGTGTCAGTGGGGGATGTCTGGTACCCACCAGCTTCTACCTAAGGAGCTAAAAAGACCTCAGATGCTTCAGCCTGGAACAGAGACAGGTGACAGAAGCCAAGTCTGTAAGCTCACAGGCAGCACAGACAAGCCAAAGCAAGGGCCATTACTCACCTTTCCTCAGTATCAGGATGATGGATTAGCCAGGGATGTTTTCAGGCAATTTAGAAAACAAACAGGAAGCACTTTTTTCACCCCCACATAATTAAGTTGTGGGACACACTGACACAGGATGTCGTGAAGGTCAGAAGCACAAATGAACTCAAAACACCATCACACAAATTCACCAGAGGTAGTTTATACATGTCTATTAAGTGCAGCACTTGGCTCAGAAGTCCCTGCATTACTCACATATGGAAACTGGGAGTGCATCAGGGTAAACTGCTGGGGAGGATCCCTCTTTTGTACCTTTTGCTCCATTTACCTGGATTACCAGGGAGGTATGGGCCAGGCTAGCCTTTGGTCTGGTTGTTGCTCTGACGACCAGTGTCACCCAGCACAGCCCCAGCACTTCTATCTTACAAGAATCATTGACATTTCCCCTTGGAATCACCCCAATGCCCCATGTAGCCAGAATTTTTTCCTCTCACTTCACAGCATTGCTGCTTTTTCCTTTGAAGGGGGTGGGGAAGAAAGGAGAGAGGAAGCAGAGGTGACTGAAGCCAAAGCACAGCCCCTGAGGCACTAAACTAAATGCAAGACACATGTTCTTTAATTCTTGCTCAGCAGTTCTTCCGAGGGCCAGCACCAAGATGGGCCCCCACAGATTAGTGTGAAGCAGCAGAATCAAAGTAAAAATTAAGTTTGCAAGTTAGTTGGGGTTTTTTGTTTGTTTGTTGTTGTTTTTTTTTGGTGTTTTTTTTTTTCTTTTTAGGAAAAACCCATTGCCAATATAAGTTTCCACCATGGAATAGCAGAACTGGGCTCCCTGCTGTGCTCAAGCAGACTGCACACGTGGCTGTGAGAGGGAAGGAGCTGAACTGCTCCCCTGTGCCAGGGGTTTGAGTGCCAGTGTCAGACAGGGGCACCATTATTCTCCATCTGCTCCAAAAACACTCCCCCCTTGCTCAGTTCCTCCTCTCTCACTAAGGAGCCTTTGAGTTGATGCGTCAAAGGAAAAATCATCTCAGGGCTTTGCCTCAGACTTGGCCCTGGGGCTCAGGAGGGCCTGGTAGGAAGGTGCTGGTGCTCCAGGGACAAGCTCCTGCCCAGGGCAGAAGCTGTGGAGCCAGGAAGCCTTGTAGGAAGCACTCCTCATCCTAGGAAAGAGCCTGAAGAGGGGAGGGGTCTGGGCTTCCAGAGGCTGCTCAGCAGGGGAATGCCAGAGCATGCCTGGTGGCCTGTGGGAAGCTTTCCAGGCAGAAGTTCTAAATGAGGCATCTCCAGAGACATCATTCATTTTACCTGTAATAAAACTACCACTTTTCCAAGGGGAAAGCCCCTTTGAATGGCTTCAAACTAACCCTGTGGGACAGCTTAGCTCAGATGTGCATATGCACAAGCCCAGGTTTGCAGCCAAGAATTCCACAGCCCTTTGGGGACCCAGCTGGTATTAGCAGCAGTGTGACCCCTCCAAAACCTGCCCCAGCTACATTCCTGAGGTCTGGCAGGGCACAAAGCACCACCACTGCATCTTGGAAAGGGAGACGCAAATGCAACTTAATTTCAACCTCCCCTGTGCCTTCTTCACTGCTCTTTTCCAAGCAGGCCATTTTCAACTCTATCCCATCCCAGCAAAGCTCTTCACCCTTGTCCATAATGTGGACAGGCTGCCAAGCCACTGAAGTCACAGAGCTGAGGGACAGACAGCCCCCTTCACAGACACATGGCAGCTTTCTCCTCCTCTCAAGAAGAAACTCTGTCCAGGGAAACAGAACTGGCAGGGGGTTTGGAACAGCTCTGCAGCAGGGTACCAGGAATGTGCTGACCACCCACCCTGCAAGAAGCCAGCTACCCAATTTCTACCTGGGAGATGATGTCTGATGGTGAAAGCCTTCCCTCAGCAGATACTGGAGGCTAGCAAGACTTTGGAAACCCTGTGAAGTGAAGCTCTCCTTCCTGGGGTGAGAATGGACATTGTCAAACTTTCAAGGCTTTCTAATAAGTAATTCATCAGAAAAATAAACCCAGTTTTCAGCTGGAAGTAAAAGAAACCCTGAGAGATTTGAAGCTTGACCTTCCTGCATCTGTTGCAAAGCCATCAGGATCTTACCTCCCCTGCTTACACCACTGAGCTCCCTTCCCAACCCCACATGGCAAGAGGTCAGGAAATGAAGGCTCTTAGTCATCACAGTTTGATTAAGATGGCTTAAAATTCGAGCTTTAATTGAAATGGAAAGAAACATTCCAAGAGGATATATGTTTTATAGATTTAACTGAGTCACCAAATTTAGTTTTCATTGGATGTTACTGCAAACATGAACATTAAATCAGAAGTGCCAAACAGGAGAGAACTCAAAAAAAAGAAAAAGAAAGAGAAAAAGAAAGAACCAACCATACCATATAAGAAGGGATTGGACCAAATGCTTTTGTAGGCAACTATCCAAACATGTGATGCACTGACATGTTCGCTCATAGGATGTAGGGACATCCTTGAATCCACCTGAAAAAACTTGAGGACTAAGTACATCAACATTTTCCTGGCAAGTATCTTCTCTGCCAGCAATAAATCCCAGCTCAATACATATCTAAAATGATATACATTAGAGGGCCTGTGTTTAAGAGTATTAAGTCAGCTTAAATAACTTGAACAAATTTTTTTAAATGTGGTAGAAATCTAAAAAGGAGCAAAAAAAAAAATTGAGAGAGAACACCACTGCAAATTAATGCCAAGTTGTTACTTTTTTTTTTTTAAACAGATCTGTACAGCAACATAGCAAAGAATGCAGTGATCACAATTCAAACCAGACAACAATCTAAGGGAATGCTAATCCTGTATACAGCAGAGCTGAAACACTCCCAATATCCAGAGGCTCCAAATATGCTGGCTACCCTAATGCACTCCAAACCAGTTCTACCTACATAGGACATTTTGGTGTGAAAAAGTTTCTGTAAAGTTCCCTTTGTTTCCAGTGTTTTTTTTTCTCTTGTACAAAATATTACAATTTTTTAATATATATTTACAGACTTGCACAGCTAGAAAAATATAAACTACAATTGGGCTTGGCAATCAGGTCTTTTCTTAAATACATGACATTTCAGAGCAAAAAATGTAGTGGTAATATATCCTGCACTTTGAGCATCTGCACAGAGCAGCTTTGCCTCCTTGAGCATACCAAGCCTAAAAACCATGACTGCAGTGAGACATGTGCCACTCTAAGTGCAACAAATGCAATTCATTCACCTCCTGGCATAGGGAAGACAAGATGAATGCTGTTTGTGCAGGTTAGTGGCACAATACAGAAAAAATCCATAACTAACATGAAATTCCTTGATTTCATAGGCAGAGCCTGTTAAAAAAACAAAGGACAATCCATGTGACTTTTAGGAAAAGCAGACACCAAGTTCATGGGGCATTTTACATCTCTCAAACAACACAACCACAGGTGACAATTTGGGGACATTTGCCAGTTTCCAGCAAGCCCCAGGGTTTTCAGGCCTTTTCCATTCAACTTTCGAGCAGAGGCTAGGGAGGATTTTTTGCTTTAAAGCTACAGTATCTGTCATTATGGCTTTGAACACCCCGCCTTTCACTGAGATGAGGTATGTGCTTCTAGTGAAATGGTAACAGTTGAGCAAAACAAGTTTCAATGGACCACAGCTCCACACTCAGGTGTAAACAGGTTTTCTTGGGAAAGGTTGCCAAACCGAATTGTAACAGTGCAACACAAGATTTCTTCTCTTGTTTTGTTCTGCAGAAAGAGTTGTCGAGGCATCTAGGACATTGCTAGTAGTCAAGCCACTGAGCAAAACCTCTTTCCACCAGAGTTCTGTTTACTGACACCACCTAAAGGGAGGTGGAGGGAAAAAAAAAAGGTAGAAAGGTGAACAAACCACTAGCAAGGAACATCAGCAAGTTTCTAATCAACAATGAAAAGTCTGCATAAACATAAACTCTAACAGTGCTGAAAAAAATAGGTATGTCAACATACACACCTCATCTCCCATCAAGTTCCACAGCTGTATCAGTGGCAGACCTGTTGCACTGTCATAATTTGTGACCTGGAAACACAGGAAAACATTGGTTGGCAGCAGTTCTGGTCTGAGCCACAGAAGATGCAAGGTGAGCATCAGTCACTGCAGATCAGATCATCAACACTTGAACTCATGTAGGTTGGATGGAATGTAGCTACTGCCAGGAGGAGCTGGGACACAAGAACCCTGCCCAGCAGCCAGGCTCACAGCCTCTGGCTTGGGTTTTGATTCTGACACACACAGTGTGGTGTGATAGGGCAGAGAGGGCAACAGCAGAAGCCAAGTCACCAACGAGGCTTTTCCAGAGAGCTCTGACATACCTGAGCCACCAAGACTGCACCTCTGGTCATCTCACTAACAGCAGCATCAGCTTCAGCTGAAAAGTGATCCTCATCTGTGGAAAGAAAAGAGCAGGAGGAAACAAATGACATTCACAGGCTATAAAGCCCAGAAGGGACTATTAAACTCATCTTGTCTGATCTCCTACACAAGTTAAGCCAGAGAACCCTCACCTACTGTTGCTGTAGGCACTTGCTGAAACCAGTCCATTAAGCTGGAGATCACACAAGCATCGTGCCTGGTGTTGCTGTAGGGAAGGATGGAGCTTTCTTTCCAAAGCCACTAGCTAAGTGAACATGAACACGAGTGGCTGATGAATTAGGAGGTATGAAAAACAAAAAAGTAAACTTTTGCAGTACCTTTAAGCTGCCATTCATATTTTGATTCTTAGTAAACTAAGCTCAGGGTTGTCAGGACTTTACTGCCACTGCACTGAGGGCAATACTGTCAAGAGGAACTCAAAAGCTTTGGTACTGCAGCTGAATGGGGCCAAATGCTCCCTGGGCAAGCACTGGCAGCTCCAGTCCCAGCTTCCCTGGGGACTGCTGCAAACTCCACACCTGTCATGCAGCAGGAAAACCTCATGTTTCAGGCAATACAGCGACAATCTACACTGCAGATCACACTTAAGTGTTTTCATTTTGAAGGAAAGTTGCTGATTCCCTACCAAATTGCTGGAAAAGTGTTTCTCCTCTGTGCTCCCCACCCTGAGGCCATCTCCAGCAGCAAGAGAACTTCATCCAACTCCACAAATACTGAAGGGGGTAGATTATCTCCATAACACTGACTTCTGTAAAAGCAGCTTCAACCTTGCATGCACCTACAGTCTTGGCAGGGTCTGTGCCTCCTGGCCCTGCCAGCCACAAACCCTAGTGGGGAAACCTGGCCTGACCCTAAGCTCCCACAGCCACCCCTTCCATCCCCAGAAGGGCATTTGTTGGACACCAACACAGCTCATAGCAAGAGCACTGATAGGAAAGAAAGAAAAACAGCAAACCAGGAAGCATTTCTAGGCAATGAGTGACCTTCTGCCAGTGCTCAGAGGGCAGAGTCTTTTGAAAACAGAACTATACACATCAGTCATTTTAGTAGGAAAATATCAGATATTTGTCTAGCAGATTAAAACTAAGTTTGCATTTACAGCTACTCTGTGACAGAAAGCCACAGAATAGTTACAGCTCCACCATCTATACCCTGCCACTCCTGCCTACGTGCTGTTTTAGGAGAGTAATTCATCCTCTCCTCCATGCAGGAAAGAGTCCAGACATTTATCTCCTTTCCCCTGGAGTCTGACAGCTTAGGCTGTGCTAGCACATTTAGAAAAATAAAATACATTTTTTCCAATTCTTGTTCTAGTCACAGCAGAGGCTGTGCTTGCAACAGGAAGGCAAAAGCTTAGACAGAATCATTGCTTCTACACAGCTGGCATCCATTTAAACCTGCAGGAGGAGTGTCTGGAGAGCTCCATTACCTGGAAGTGGCACCACGTTGTCTAGTAAAACTTCTGCCCCTTGGAAAGGTAGTGATAAAAAGTCAGACCTTAAAAGAAAAGAGAAGCAACCAGAATAAGAACGTGGCTTTAGGTTATGCTTGTATACTTTAAGGTGGCATTGATGAATCAATTGCTCTATTAGAAATTCAGTTTAAAATTGATGACAGTAAAATAAAAAAAACCAACACACTATTCTCCCAGCAAAAACCACCTTCATATGCTCTTCCATCTCTGGGGCACAAGCAAGTATCTAATGGGCTTGTGCAAAAAAACCCTCATCTGGTACAGCTTATCCAGGCAATGGGGCTGGGACAGAGAATCTGAATCTTACTCCTAGCTCATCAATTCACCACACTTAGGGGTGAAGACATCCTTCTTCTCACTTTCCACACTGAAGTGACAGGAGTTGCAATCTCCTCTCCCTTCCCCTTCAAACAAGCCTTGCTGTGCTCCCAAGGAATCCCCACCCACCGCTGAGACAAACCTTTCTACCAGTTCCTGCTTCGGCTGTGGAAAAACCTATAAGCAATTCAAATGAAAAAGATGCCTCTGATGAAGACTCAAGCCAGATATGGCCTCAGGCCATGGAAGAGGAGCTAGAGACCTGATTTGTCTGAGTGTGTCGACCTTGACTTTGTCATATCCTCCATAGTCCACATATCTGAGCTCCACTTCACCGGTCTCTTCGAAGTAGCTAATAACTTGAGCCCGTAACCATGCCCCATCCAGGCCTGGAGCTGCACAGATAATACCCACTGCAACACATAAGAGAAGAAAGGCTCAGCACAAGTAGATTTCCATAAATCAGCACTTCAAGCACCAGCAGTGCTGCAGTTACCTGCTGAGAATCAACAGCATTTCTGATGCTGCTACCACCACCTGTCAATACCCCCCAAAACCCCCACAGGACGAGGCCTGCAGCTGGGACACAGGACAGATGGGTTTTAGTCTCCAGTCTCTGCCACTTCCATGCTGTCCTACCCAGGCATCCAGTTCCCTTTCAGCCTTTGGTCACTGACACAAAGATCTGTCTCCAAGGAGTAAAGGAAGGGCTGATAACCCCTTCCATTCCACAGACCCTCCACTTCACCCCATGTGCAGGCACTGATGATCCTATGAAGATTTGGGAGCAGTTCCACACTTTGTCAGCAGAAATACACCAGATGCCAAGTTGATTAGAAATAACTCAGGGTGGACTTCATCTCATTTTAATTTCAACATGCAACTAAGTGACTGGGGAGGTACTCCAGGGACGAGTTAGGTAAGCAAAAGTAGAGCAACATCTGCACTCTGGCAGCAACTTAGAAGATGCAATGACAACTGAACTATCACATTCTCATCTACTGCGAGCTTCTGAATGATCCTAGAAGTTGTTTCTCAACTGAACAATTTGTAAGCAACCAAGTTACTTGCCTTCTACTGGAGTTGGCAGGGTTGGAATTTCAGGTTGAGAATAGCAGGCATACATCTGCTGGTCCAGGCTACGCAAGACGTGGAAAGTGGGATGTGTGTGCTGCTGTAGAAACATGTGTCCTGCATCAACTTGGTTTGCCACAACCACCTCTACAGTGACTCCATCTGGGAGGAACAGCTGTGATGTGGAGGAAAGACACTGTCTTTAGTGTACACTGCAACACAAGCTTCATCCACAGCAACTCCATGTTCCACCTGAGGCTTACAGCCATGGGTGGAAAAGCCTTGGCACTCTGGTATTTCACTTTCAAAGGCTGCTTTGGATCAGGAGGGATCTGGACAGGCTGAGGTCCATTATAGGAGATTCAGCAAGGCTAAGGGTCAGGTCCTGCTCTTGGGTCACACCAATCCCTACCAGCTTGGGGAAGTGTGGCTGGAAATCTGCCTGGTGGAAAAGGACCTGGAGGTGTTCTCCAGTCTAAAGGATTCTATGATTCTACATGTCTCAGCTCAGGTGGAATGGAAACAGTAGTGAAAGAATGGGTAGATAAATCTGACCTGAAACAGTTACACAAGTTGGAGAACAAGACAGTCAGACAAAACCAACCGGGTTTTGAGGGCATCCATGAGCCAGCCACCTGGATTATAGCACACTATGCTGGTGGTAACCAACAACAGCCTTGCACCCTGACACCAGCACAGCCAGCAGCACGGGGCTTACCCAGGCAGTCATAAGGAGGGAATGAAGTGTCAGCGGTGTTGGTGGAGGTAGAGCATAGATGTTGGTGAGAGACAGCTCTTTGAACTTCTTGCCAATGAGGCTCAGTACTTTTTCCACTTGATGAGATGAGCCTGGAAGACAGAAATCCACCTGAAAGTCTGTTGCACAGATGTGCTGAGGACATTCCCTCCCCATGAAGCAATATAGACACCAGAAGCCTTCTGTGCTACATCAACAGCTTAAGTTTTAATAGATTGGCCATGTAAGCTGCTATGAGACCAACAAGAGAAAATCAGACCACCAGGCCCCAGCTTCAAAGAGCTTTAGCCGCCAGTATGAAGCAAATTCACACAACTTTTCAGACACAATTAATCTAACATACTTCACAGGCAGAACTACATTTGCTGATATACACCCCACAGCTTCTCCTCCAAGCCTGAACTCACCCTGTAAAGGTGTTGGTTAAAATACAGCAGCCAAAGATGCTCAAATGCATTCTCACCTCTTGAATGCCAAGGCACAGGTGACTTGGCACAAACCTCTACCATAACAGCGTAGAGCAGAAAAGCTTCATAAAGCATTGGATTCACAAAGCCACTAAATCTGTTTAAACTCCTTGCCCAGCTAATTAAGGCCCACAAGCTACATATGAGATCATGAATAGAGACATTGCACTAACCTTCAATGTGACAGACTTGGGAGTCACGGAAATAAGGCAGTGTTGCAACATAGATTTTGGCACCAGACGCTTGCCTCAAGAAGCTCATAAATCTTCCTTGTTTGCCAATCAAGCGGCCAACTAGCTCCTTTATGGAAGAGACAAGGAAGCAACAGTCAGGAAGAGAGACACAGGTCATACAGCAGTGTTTCTGGGGCTTATTTCACCCACATTCCCAGTTCCTGTAGTGTTGAACTATAAATAGAAGGCAGTGCTGGACCAGGGCAGAGCTCAGCTGGTCTGTGAGGAGTAAGGTAACTACAGATTGGTATTGATAGGTCCATCTTCATCTCTTGTAGAACAACACACAGACACAACAAAACCAGGCCTGGTAAAGGCTTGGCTTCCTACAGACCAGTAAGATCACTGGAAGAGCCTGCCCAGGGAGGTGGCTGAATCACCACTCCTGAAGGAGTTTAAAGGACATACAGATGCGGTGCTGAGGGACATGGTTGAAGCACTAGACTTGGTAGAGTGGGGTTAATGGTTGGTAGAGTCAGTTTATAGTTGGACTTGATGATCTTAGAGGTCTTTTCCAACCAGAACAATTCTGTGATTCTGTGAATCACATCCTCTTCCAATCTCCCACCACTGTTTCCTGTTATAAAGCAAGTTACAGGCATTTTCCATTCCAATACGAAATACTGAGTTTTAGCAATTTTTAAACAAATTAGATTAGTTAATTAGATAAGGAGCAACAAATTCCCAGAAGAGTAAACCAGACTATCATACCCCTCAAAATTTAGAGTCCCTGGCAGCTGAGCAGGGTGGTGAAGAGATGTCTGTGCAAGCCCTGTCACTGGCCTTCTACCACAGGCACCTATCAATTACTGTCAGAGACCAGATACCAGAGCAGAAGGGCTGGCCTGAGTCAGTATGGACCACACAAGGTCAAGTGACCTACTTGAAGAAAAGTGAGTGTCTGTCTTCACTAACTACTGAAAGAGTTTTCTGCTGTGGAACTGCTTTCTTAGCCTATGTTTTTCTGATGCATTAAAACATGTGTTGCATGTCACCACCGGGCTGATGTGGCCCAAGTGCTCACCCTGCTGGGAGCTGCTGCCTCACCTGACTGGCCATTGGTATCCAACACTGTTGAGAAGCAGAACTGCAAGATCAATGCTGTGCAGCCACAGGTTGTTGTGCATATAAAAAGCAGGGAAGAAGGTATGGATACAGCCTTAAAAACCACAATCTCTGTCAACCAAAAAGTTCCCCATAAAGACAGAGATGCAGCAGCTCCACAGAAGAGCTCAGATGAGCATTCAGCCTGAGGAAGGGTTTGGACAGACAAGTGAAATGTTACCCTTCTACACAGTGGAAAGAAAAAAAATATTTCATCACCTGCTCTTAATAACTGTGTACAATCAAAGCCTTCTGAACACTTTCAAAGCATCAGACTAAGACTGGGGTGGAAGACAATGAGGAGTAGTAAGTCCAACAACCAGTGTCACCCTGGGCACAGCCCTGACATGCATCTCATTTACAGCTCGTCACTCCTGTGAGTCCTAATGGGAGCTAAATGCCTAAAAACTCATTGATTTGTTGTTGATCTCCCTGGGATGGCTGTGAGCCAGCAGAAGACTGGAAGAACCAGGAGATGGCTGTGTAGAGGGCAGGAGGCACGAGCAGGCCAGCAGATGGTTACCTTGGGGACCTCTATTTCCCAGATAACGAAGTCGGACTTGCTGGGTTCTCCTCCTAGCTTAGAGTTCCGCCGAGTCACTGTCTTCCTCATGGCACAGCCACTGTCCACAAAATCCACGCTATTTATATCTGAACCTACAAGACATGCACACGTGTCAGCATTCAGACAACCCACACAATCCAGCTACCAGACACAAGGCCATGAAAACAATTTCACAGAGAGGTTACATTTAGCTCTTCCGTGGTGCAATGTTGGGCTGTTCCTGTGTCATGTTCTCTGGCATTTCAAAAAAGGGTCAAGCCCTGTCACACACACCCTACTCAAAGTTTCCTTTCACTCCTGGAGAAAAACTTGCATAGCTTCTGAGAATGCTAAAGGAGGGGGCTAGAGCTCAGCAGGAGCCCTTCACACATGGTGACACCTTACACAGCAGCAGAGACACCAAAAGTCAAAGTTTCCAGCTGAATGAGAGCTATGCTACCCTCAACACTGAGCTGCTGCAGCAGCAAGGTATTTTGCACTTTCCACAGAGCCTCAACAGGAATTCAGCACACAGGGAGGGACATGCCACCTCTCATCTGCTCTTTGCATGTTCCTGACCCAACATGGGTTGCACAGAGACCTGACTGTCTGGCGTGCTCACTACCAGCTGTGTTAGGAATTGCCTCTTGCCCAAATTTGTCATATGCTCAAAGAAACAAGGTGCTAGAGCTGAGCTACATTTTGTTCCCAAACCACCAGCTGATACCAGGAACACTTCTACTTGGGAAGTGGACTAACTCAAACAGCTTGCTCTGGTCACATTCCAGATACAGTCATGTTGATCCTTCCTCTAGATTAAGAAGCAGCAGCATGAAGATTCTCAGTTGCTTGCAAGTATCCAGACCATCCAGTGCAAGACCAAAGAGAAAAATAACCCAACAGCTGCTTCACATTTGCCACATCTTAGCTAGAAAGACAGCACAGATGCATAGAAAGCCAAATACAGACAGTGCAGCTGTTTGCCACAGACTTCCTAAGCAAAGATGAAGATTTGGTCTCACAGCTTGGGGGTGAAGGCTGACTGTAGAACTTTTTATCCAACATAGACACAGTCAACTTTACCTGCTCTATCCCCTCTCCCTACTCTTCAGCTGTCTCACTGCAGAGCTCTCAGCCCCTGTCACCACCAGACTCCACAACACACTCTTGTACTTTCTCATCATACCAGTGTTCACAACGAGTCAGAACCATTTTCTTCCTGTGGTTACTCTCACTAGTGAAAATGTTTTGTGGGTTTAATCCTTAATTGTTGGCAAACTCAATCCCCATGTCTGGCAACAAGCAGTGTTCATACTACTTTGTAGCAATTACAAAACACATCCTGTCATCAAGGGTTGCTGGCACCACAGGGCCCTACAAAGGATTTTAACATCCATCCCCAAGGTCACAAGGGCTAACATGTGCTCAGCTTTGTACTTTGCCAGGCACACATTATCCAGGATCTAGAAGGCCTAAGCAACATAGTGACAGATGGGGAAACTCCATGAACATTGCTCCCTGTTGGGATTTCTTGGCACGTACCTACCCTTCTAAGCAAAAAGGCTTCAGGATAATTGGTCTACAACCAACTGATTGTATCAGAATCCAGCCAAGCACTTCATTCAGCAGCACCTCAGAAACCTGCCTTACAACTTCCTTCTAGCAGCAGCCCATAAAGACAGATAAGAACCCACCACTTACCAGAGCCTGAACTGGGCAAATACCGTTTCTACTAGCAGGTCTCAAACCAGCAAGGTGTTCAACAGTCTGGCCTACATGCAGACACTGTCCATTCCAGTGGGCTACTTGCTTAGCTTTACACAATAAGGTTGGTGGAAGGGAACCAGGGGCCAGCCTGTTCTCCCTTTGCAGTATACCCTGAGGATCACCCAGCTAACACTGGAGCCTAGAGAGATGGGAATTCTGACAGCAAATGCATACCCACCTGCACATGAGGGCTAAATACTCATCTGCTGGGGAAGTTAAACATAAAGAGGATTTATATGAACATGTTCTGAAACAGAAAGGTTACAGAACATAAAATGCTTGTTCATCATGTTTTTGTAGAAGGATTTTCCAATCCCTTACCTCCCGAGTGGTCTCCATCCATTTCTGGTGCCCTGCTACATTCATGATGCAAGTCTGGACCATCCTCTTCCAGTGTCCCATTACTGTATGGCACTTGGCTGCCTTCAGGTAGCTTCAGAACAGGTTCTTCACTTGGTTCTGAGCTCTGCTCAGCAGATGTGTCTTGGCTTGTAGATAAGCTCAGTGAGTCCAAATGCTGGCCTGACGTGACAGACAGCGTTGTGTTCTGCAGTGGGTCCTCCACCCTTGACCCACCTTCAGATACATATGTGCTGCACCCAGAGTCCTCCATAACCAAAGCTGACTTCTCCAGTGGCCCTCTATGGTTTTCCACAGGAGTCTGATCAACTCCTCGGGACCCACTGCACACACGGCTCTTCCTCCGACAGTCTTTTGCATCTCTCTGAACAGGGCAGGAGAAGCAGCCGTGTGAGGAACAGCTGGAGCCTGTCACACTCTGATCCTGCTCCTCTGTCTGCAGGGATATCATTCTTGCAGCATCACTCTTCACAGCAATGTCCTCCTCTGTTCCTGCAGCTTCCTCCACAAGCACCTGATCAGAGGTAACAACACTTGCTGCCTTCAGAGGCCTCTCAGCTTGGCTGGCAGCAGCCTGGCAGATCTGAGTGGACATGTCACTTGCAGAACCAGACAGCACTTCCCCACTGCACGCACAGCTCTTCATCTGACAGTCTTTTGTGTCCCCCTGAACAGGGCAGGAGAAGCAGCCATGTGTGAGACAGCTGGAGTCTGTCACACTCTGATCCTGCTCCTCTGTCTGCAAGGATGTTGGTACTGCAGCATCACTCTTCACAGCAACATTCTGATCAGCTGCTGGAGCATCCTCCACAAGCATCTGATCAGAGGAAACATGGTTTGCTATCTCCAGAGGTCTCTCAGCTTGGCTAGCAGCAGTCTGGCAGATCCAAGTGGGCACATCACTTGTAGAACCAGACAGCACTTCCTCAGTTGCTGCCAAAATAACCTTGGAAATTATCTGTATTGCTACTTGCTCAATTTTCTCAACTTCTTCTTTGTCCAAACTTACTCCTCCCACCTTGTCTCTTTCCAATTCATGTCCTTTTGGCTGTGTGTCCTTCTTCTGACACACAGGTACAGTTCTGGCAGTTGATTCAGACATCTCTTCTTTCCTGGACTGCTCCAAACAGGCAGACCCCAAACTATCTGGTAACATGTTCACTGCAGAATCCTTGTGACTTGATACAACTTCAACTTCATTACTGAGAAAGGCTTGTGGGGTATTGGCTTCCTTCTCTAATCCCAAGCGAGGGGCTGTCACAGAGCCAGTATCTGACAGCACAATTTCTGGCACCTGGCTTTCCTTAGGGGGCTTAAATGAAGACTCATCTGACTGCTCTGCATTGCTGATCTTCTCCGTGATTCCCAAAGACTCCTGTGTCAGTGTCACTGATGCTGTTGGCCACTGGTGTTGGTTTGCACAAGGGCCTGAATCCCGTGCCAGGCTGATGGCAGCACCGTCGCGACACTGCCCGCTCTTGGAGATCAGGAGGGGAGAAACACCAGCAGCAACTCTGCTTTCATCTCGAGATCCTATCGTTTCTAGTTTTTCACTGTCGTCCTCAAGGGTGCTGGGCTGAACTGTAGTTACTGACAGGCCTGGAAGGTCCTGTGGGAGATCTGGCCTCTCGTGAGTGTGACACAGAAGAGAGGGCGTCATCAACCCCGCTGAGAGCAGGGAGGTCGAGGGTTTGTTTTCTGGGCATCCCTCTTCCGAGGAGAGAGGCCGTCTTCGAGGAACACATGCTGCTGCTTTGGGTGATGAATCTTTCTCTTGCACTTCTTCCTGCTGCTCTTCTTTGATGGCTGTCACTGGTTTGCTGGGAGAGCTGGCATGTTTTTTTCTACGGGAATAGATCCACCAGTAGCCGAGAAGCGCCAGCACTCCAGGGATGGCATATGGGAGGACGCTGCGGAAGCGTAAAGCCATTTTACAGAGCCTCAGCAGTTACCTGGAAGGTGAAAGACAAACCATGTTAGAGTAGTCACAGGGAAGGTAAAAGGAAGGCTAAAGTTTCATGAATGCTTTGAGGGATTTCTATGGGCATGAACAGGCTTGTTTTCTTTACATTCACTTCTCTGCTCAACCAGCAGAGCACAATACAAGATTCTCACCTAAGACAAGAGGATATCTGGACATTTCTCAACATGATACTCAGCAATTTCACCTCACCTTTACACTTAAACCAATTTGACCTATTTCTCCTGCCTCACCTTGGCAGGTCAGTGCTACACACCAGCACAGCATCCAGCAGTGCAGGTTTCTCCAGCACCAGGCTGGGTTCACAACACAGCTGGACCACAACCGTGCCAGGACACACTCGATACTCTGCAGGTCTCCCCAGGGCTCTGCCTGAATGGCAGCATCACATTCCTGAGAGTCTCCTAGGCTGACAACACACACTTATCTACAACACAACAACTCACTGAAGGTGAAGTGCTTTGCAAACGTCCTCGTCCCCAGCACTGCAGGAGGCTGGAGCGCAGGCACAGGACAGAGCTCTGCAGTTAAGCAGAAGCTAAACAGCAACCACAGCTACTCCTTCTACTGCAACACACACAGTGTAGAAACTCCAAAACAAAGAACAACTACAGCCTGAAGATGGGAAATAGGCTGTAACACCCTTATAATCACATAATGTTTTGAGTGGGAAGAGACCTTAAACATCATCTAGTTCCAACCCCCTGCATGGGCAGGGACACCTCCCACCAGACCAGGTTGCTTCAAGCCCCATCCAACTTGCCCTTCAGCACTTCCAGGGATGCGGCAGCTACAGCTTCCCTGGGCAACCTGTTCCAGTGTCTCACCACCCTCACTCTGAATAATTTCCTCCTGATGTCTAACCTAAATCTCCCGCCTTCCTATTTTAATCCACTACCCCTCATCCTCTCACTACAAGCCCTAGTAAAAAGTCCCTCCCCAGCTTTCCTGTAGCCCCTTCAGATACTGGAAAGCCACTATGAGTTCTCCCCAGAGAGATGTTTGTCCAGCAAAAATCATCAGGTTAGTAACATTACTCCTTAGGAACCTAGCTCCAAAGTTTGTTCTATATCTACATTTACTACACTGGCAGCTGCTGCTCCTCTAACTTTCTAGAGTTGAAATCTGTCTCTTTTACTCTAAAAAGTGTGTGAACCCTGCCTGGACACCACCAAGACCCACGTCCCTGTCATGCTCCTCCATTGCCAAGTCTCACCTGGGTTATATAGGGCAGGGCTGACACGCCTTTCCTTTTCCTTAAGGAAGATCTACAGCTGGAATACAAAGCTAAACAGTTATCCCTGTCCCCAAAACAGCATTGCTGCCAAGCACTTACAGTTTATATTATCACTGAACAGGAATTAAAGCAAAACACCACGTGCCTGAGGATGCTTACACACGACATACTTTTCTCCAAACAGGTCTCCAGACTTTTACCAATGAGCAACCAAAATAAAGACTGTTTTCAGGAGATAGCAAAGTCCTAGAAATGGGAACCGCCTACTGGGAAAGAGCATTATCTAGTTCCTCTTTATAAACCTAATATTTCTTGGATATGAGACAATCAAGTCAGTCTGTTGACTGTGCTTAGTCAGTCTCAACCAGAAAAAAAATTATCAGAGCAAGAGTTCTGACCAGGGCTACCAAACAATTCTCCTTCAGGGCCTTGATTTTCACGAGCAGCCAATTATTCTCTAGCTGAGGGACACAAACATGCCTCCCTCAGGCTCAGACTGAGCATCCAAGCCTTTGATAATTTAACATTCACTCCAGATTTCTCACCACCTCCAGCCACACCCTCCCATCCCACAGGAACAAACACACAGCTTTGTTTCCAAGTTAGTTCGGGTATCAGTCTTGCTCCTGTACTGTTCACCAGGGCACTTATGATCGAGGCAAGTAAATAAATAAATGGCAGAAACAGCTACTAGAAAACTTCTTGCTCAATCCTAAATGAAAGGTTGGCTCTAGATATGATTTACAAAATCCAGTAATATCCCCAGGATATCACAGATGAGGTATTTATGTTGTTTTATACAGAAAACTAGACTGTGATTACTGGACATTCATATCTGGTACCTTCTAAATCCAAGTTACTTCCAGCTGCTTTTATACAGTCAGGGAGCAGGGCTCACTGATGAGGATGAACTTTCAGTTAACAGCAACATCTAAGATTTAGAACTAAAAAAACTCCAAACCTATGCAGTAATTTAGATGTTTAATTTTTAACTTTGTAAATGGAAAGGGTGAAGCCAGGACATTCCCAAGACAAAAGGTTCCCATTTAGGCTCACCAGCACAATGGCACATTGTGAGCCAACGGCAAGTGCTCATCTGCTGCCTGTTTAAGTTGTTGTAATTCACGCAGAACCACCCTACAAGCTGTCTCACAAGCACACCACAAACCCAAATTAAAGTAGCTCACACAAGTCCATTCCCAGCAAGCTTTCCTGATTAAACAGAGAGCCCTATTATTATCCAATTCCTTATTCAGTTGCACCAACTGTACCAACAACAGTCCCACACAATTCTGCAGCGCAGGAATACAGTAGCAGGATGCCCCAAAGAGGGACAGGCCTGTCCTGAAGCCTGGCAGACAAAACAGTTCTAAGGAGTAATTTTAAACATTAGTATAATTTAAGATTTAAATCTTCACTCTTCTGTAATATTTAGGTCAGTGGGGACTGGTGGATTAGCTGAATGCTCCCTGCAAAACTTACTCCATTTCATGGTTTTGATTTGACTAGTTTTAGCAAGAGCTGCATTATCCTGCCAGTGACTGTCTTCAGTGGGAATTCCACAACCTTCCATCAAGGAGAAGGAGACAAAAGGCAGTGGCTCAGCACAAGATGCCAGTGACATCCTAAAGCACTGGGCTGGTGAGGGGACAACACCAACAAACATCTTACATAAACATGATCAGAAGACTTTGGTGGCCTTATTTTAACATGCCGGTCACAACACCCCTTTTGATGCGATGCCTGGGAGATGGTTGCTTTTTAAACTGCTCAGCCAAACAGTTGTAAGACACAGGGCACACTTATTTCTCCACAGGAGAGCTCCTCAAGCCCACATGTGTTTTCCAACATGTTAAAGAGTGACAAAACCCTCTCTCTATTGCCAACCTGACAGCCAGTTTAGGACTGCAGGGGCAATGGGAGCATTTAAACACACAGAGGGAAGAAAGCCTGGGATTTTCCTGCTAGCAGCAGAACAGAAAATGGCAACTTGTCAAATCACATGGCCTTAAGCACTGCCAAAGTGGAGGGAGCCTGGCCCGAGAGTCCTTGTACACTCCAGGCAGGAGGAGTCAGCTGGGGAAGCACAGCAGCTCCAGAGGCTTTGAACTGGAGATGATCGGCTTGAAAAAGCCAGGACCAGCATGAAGCACTGGATGCTCTGGAGCTGCTTCCAAGTGTCCAGGGCCCCATGCAGCCCCACACCAAAAATAGTGCAGAGCTCACACACTGTACATGCTCACCCTGCACCACCAGTCACTTCCTTCTGGCATGTCAGGAATCTGGTCTAAATGTCACACCTTACAGCAAGGCCAGAGAGCTATAGCTAGGACATGAGACTTTTCCAACTTGTTAAATAATCCCCACAGGAGGTCAGGATGGGATTAAGACACCATGGGGAGACACAGTAGGGGTCAGCCAGCTCTCCAAATCTGTATTCTGACTTGATTTATGGAAAACTCCTGGTAAAGATGAGGGAGATGAGGACAAAAACGAATGCATGTGCTCGCCTACCTTAAAAAAAAAAAAGCCAAGGACAGTCAACTTATTCTACTTATTCATATTAGGGTCCCAGAAAAGTTTTAAGCCACCTTGTTTCCCTAGGCAGGACAAACAACCCTTCAGTATACACATCCTTATAAGGTTAGAAATGTTTGCAGCAGGCTCACAGAGAAGGCAGATAATTCACTCTCAAGGTCCAAGAGGAGAGTTCAACAAGCACTCACTCCAGATTTTCAGGGCTTTCTGTGCACAAGAAGCTCTGTTCTGAGGGCAAGAAGCTTCAGGTCTCTACAGGAAGAGAGTCAAGGACAATTCCCAAGTGGCTGAGCCCCATGCTCTGCAGGGACAGACCCCAGAGTGCTGCTGGTCCCCTCCAACACTTCTCTTCTGCCCCAGCACCTGAGACGTTACACCTCCAGACCCAAAGAGCAGTAGAAAACAAGGCTGGAATTAAATACCATACTGAAGGATCACAGGGCAAACAGGCAGCTGAGTTAGAAAAGCAGCTTGAACAGCAAGGCCAGGATGCCTCCCTACAAACCCTTTAGTTAGCAATACAGCACTCGGGAAATAAATACTATCTGGGTGAAAGAGAACTGGACAAGGCTGGCACAGTTCAAACTAAATGGGACCACGTGGGCTCTTAAAATTTTCCATGCTAAAAATAACCAGCAGCACATGCTCTGCCTTGCAGGAGGCATAAGAAGAGGAGTTGACAAAAGCATGAAGAACTGGAGGGCCTAACATTAAGATAAAAATAAGAGAAATTACTGCACAGAAACAGACATAGAAAGACTTAATTGACCTACACTTATGTTACCAGTATCAAAACAAACATCAGCCATAGGTGAGAGCTCAGAAAACATGACTCAGTAGCTACAAAGATCCAAAGACAGGTAGGAGCCAGGCAAGCAAGATCTCAAACTGGATGGCACTTACTTTAAAAACAAGTGAACAGGTAAGTTCCTCTAAACATACATAATTAAAGGCAAATGCTCTGCAACAACTTATGCTTCAAACAGCAGCACTGAGACAAGAGCACCAAGAGATACCCCTTCAGCAAAACCACCTCTTCCCAACCCAGTTAACATGGGCAGAGCTCAAGAAACCGCTTATGAAAACTACTAATGAAGCCTCTCAACCTTGAAATATTGAAGAACCAACAGTCCTATTCGCAGAGGGATAAATTATGACATAAGTAAAAGGCTGAAAAAGTTGGTTGTTGTAGAGCTAAACTAGAGCTCTGGAACAAGAAACACCTCTGACACCAGGCTGCCATTTATCTCCAAGATAAAAATTGCTTTCAGTGTAATCACCAGTGTTCCTACAACAGCTCACTCCTCTCCTTTGCAGCTGAAACTGCTACATTGTTAGCCCAGGATTTATTAATATTTTATTTTACAGTTGCTGCTTCTTTGTACTTTCTCCCACTCAGGAGCCCAACAGTGGCCCAGCACAGCTCCAGCAGTATCACTTCCAGGCCAAAGCAGGACTCCTCAAGAGCTCCCATTTACACACTCAAAAGCAGAGGTTTACCATAAAAAGATCAGCTTAGCCAAACTGTAATGTGTTTATGACAATTGCTTCTTTGTACTTTCTCCCACTCAGGAGCCCAACAGTGGCCCAGCACAGCTCCAGCAGTATCACTTCCAGGCCAAAGCAGGACTCCTCAAGAGCTCCCATTTACACACTCAAAAGCAGAGGTTTACCATAAAAAGATCAGCTTAGCCAAACTGTAATGTGTTTTTATTGACATTTTAGAAATCACCAGGAAGATCATATACAGATAAACACCAACCACAGCAGCCTTCACCACCTGCACTGCCTCTTGATTCAACACAGGGCCCCAAGTTGATCACTCCTGCTCTGCAGTAAGCAACAGGTTACACTTTTAATTAACATCAACCCTATCAGATTATCAAACTCCTTGCTGCACTTTATATCTTATTACTTTCCCGCTCCAATTGTTTCATTATTTATAGTTTCACCAACTAAGACAGTGTCTCCAACTGAATCCTCTATTACAGAGGAACACAAGATCAATTTTTCACTGCTTTGCCAGAAAGGTATCTCAGATACAGAAGCAAACTTCAGAAACCACTTCTGCACCACTTTACCAATACCACCTTTATCTTTCTTGGCTATTCCTCAACATTTGGTGGAGACTTTTTCACCAGTTTTGGAGTCCACTCCAGAAGCAGAGCCAGATCAAATGTTCTGCTTCTTCAAGCTAGCCAGAAGACTTTAGAACATAAACCACCTTTCCATTGCCACCTGGCTTTAAACTGCAGAGAAACTCCCCTGACACAAGCTAACTCACTCTGCACATGTAGCTCTGGCAAGGGACCAGTGTTATTGTTCAGTGTTTGCTTCTACACCAATGAATCTAATGCAGCCCTTGCTATGGAAAACATAGTTTAGGATTCACTACAGGTGTAGGTTAGAAATAGAACTTTAAAAGTAATCAGCTAAGTCAAATGCCTGGTGTCTTTATCAATTTCCACAGAACAGGGATGCACAACACCCAGGGCAGAGACTAAACTAACCAAAGGCTTTCAATATACTCTGCACACGAGTCAAAAAACAGACCTGAATTTTCAAGGAGACAGAAGGATGAGGTTTACACCACAACACACTGATACTGCTGCAAGAGACGAGTAAAGCTGCAGCCCTGAGACCAAAGAGGTATGTGGGGCACAGCACCAAGACCTGCTCACTGGGAGGTTTCCTGCAGCAATGAGACCTTGATAAACTGCTTCTCAAAACAAAAGCTGGACTAGACTTCCAGAGAAAAGCAAAAAGTGGAGCTGTTCAGGTGGAAGCTCTGTGCCCAGAGCTTGGCTTGCTGCAAACAAGCTGCAGAAGCACAGAGAGGGAGAATATCTGTGGGAAAGGCCCTCTATATTCATCTGCACTAGGAAGAAACAGCAGAGGTTTCACTAAGAGTTATTTAGACTTAACAAGCAGGAAGATAACTTCTATGCATTAACAAACTTGCTACAAGAAGTTACACAACATATTTGAGACGTAATCAGAGAGAGACAGGCTCCACTTTGATCTGGATTACAGCAGCACCTACAAGCCCTCGCCCAAATTACGCTGGGGGCTGTTCTCATCCACAGAATTGCTTCCCCAAAGATTG
Organism: Chaetura pelagica; assembly: GCF_000747805.2. Taxonomy (NCBI): domain Eukaryota; kingdom Metazoa; phylum Chordata; class Aves; order Apodiformes; family Apodidae; genus Chaetura; species Chaetura pelagica. The sequence continues at coordinate 319,813 of NW_009952560.1, read as the reverse complement.
CAGGCTGCCTCCCTTCCTCAGCTTTGGCAGGCCTTTTTTTAAAAGAAAGCAAAACCAAGACAGATTGAGTCACCTTTCTACAGTAACATCAAGCTGGTGGAATCAAAACAAATGGCAAAGAAGTACTCAGAAGACAGGAGCCCATCCTCTTTACCAGGCAACAAATAGAACACAACACTCCATCCAACCTGAAATATTTCAGGGAAGAGATGTGCAGATTTGTTTCCCAGACACCAAAACCATTCTTCCTAACCCTACATTTCCATGTGAAATGGAATGCAAGACCATGCCCATAATAAAAGAAGCTCCTCTCTAAGGAAGGGGAAGCTGTAGGATCACAGCCCTAAGATTTATGGGGATACATACTCCAATCCTTGCTCCAGAGACTTCAAGTTTCCAATTCATAGATTTATCCCTAGGCCAAGCTAATGCCCCCAACACAAGAGACACATGCAGATCATGAGCTTTTGCCAGGAACCGCTGCTATTTATACCCAGGGAGTCAAAACCAGCCATAGCACATGGTAACTTTCTCCTCCTCATTGTAAGGTGGCAGCAGAGGTCAAAGGCAACCCAGTCCTCAGGTCTGCAGCAGGGATTTGCTGGCTGAAGAATGATTTTAAATTATCTTTTATGAAAGATTCAACTCTGCTAATAGTAAGGTACAGGACCCATAAATTCAGAGTCAGCTTCCAGCCAGGGTACAAAATGCAGAAGTAGCACAGTTAAACACAATCCATGCAGTGGACAATTAAAAAAAAACAACACCCCATAGTAAAACAGCCAAAGGGATCACTTGCAAAAGCAGTGATTGACATGCAAACATTCCACCTTCAGCAATCCCCATGGGAAGCAAACTCAACAGCTTTAATTTCCACAAAATATAAAGCACCTGCTGAATAAAACAGCTTCTTCCAAGTATCTGAAAGTGGCTGCCCAAAGTTAATAATCACTTCATGAAGTTTAACCAGTAATTTGCATTAAGTGGTCCACAGACCCACAGTAGTTAGAAAACACTTTTTAAAAAGGCTAGTTATTAGATCGGAAAAATTAAACTATTAAAAGTAATTAACGTTTTAATTATTTTAATTTTTTTACTTCCAGATGCTGATAAGGTCACCTGGGATACCAATCCTGATTTTATTACAGTCTCTCTGGACACCAGAAATACCTTAAATACTGGTTTTCACCAGTTAAGTGTACATGAAAGGTGAGAGCCATAGATAAATGGGGTATGTTGCTTTTAAAGCAATATGCTCTTCGGACAACTACTACTGCAAAAGTACAGTTGCTCTCAAATACCCCCGAAGTCAGCCTGTAACGTTTTCAAAATGAACACAAGACTCTCAAGGTAGCAAATCAGCTGCTTCTGCTCTGATGAGCTTTGGCTGCAATCCTCAAACAAACTCCTGCCACAGTTAACTCCCAAGAAAACCTGCAGGAACTGGGAATCTAGGTATTGTGGTGGGTCTGAACTGCAGATGCCTTCACCTCACGCCCTGGGCAGGGAGGGAAATTCCCCCTCTCATTTCAGGCACTGTGGAATGTCTAGGTTAAAGCCAAGGCTTTCTAGACAGTTAATAATTTTCAGTCCTAGCTTCTCAAAGCATCTCCAAAAACTAAACTCAGTAACACTAAGAAGGCACCTAAGGAAGCAGCAGGTATAAATACACAACTGGGTTCCTGCAACACCATCCACGCCGGACAACGGCTTCACATCTGAGAGCAAAGAGCAGAGATACTGTTACTGTGATGAGATTCACCTGCCTGAATCCCCCAGCACTGGAGTCCCACAGGAGCTTTTCAAAGTCCTTCAAGAGCTCAAGGAAGCACTGAAACAGAAGCTGAGGGACTGTCAGAGGAGTGGCACCTGGACAGCAAGCAATGCAATAAGGTGGATTCTAGCAAGCATCAAGCTCTACAGGCTCCTTGCTCCTTCTCACTTACTAAAAAGTTGTCTTTCCCTTCAGTGCACTAGGCAGCACATGCAAGCAAAGCAATTAATCCAGAACTAAACTGTGCCTTCAAGATACACACAGCAAAGCTGTGCTTGCTTTTTTCAGAATCACAGGTACCTTGGATGACCAGGTGACAGATACAGTAGCACAGCAGATGCCTGCACAGAATTTCACCCTTTACAGAGGAAGCTCATTAAAGAGTGAAGAGGTTAAGTGACCTGAATCGGGTCACACAGTGACCGCTGACAGAGGAACAAGCTCAGCTCAGTTGCTCTGACAGCTCTAATCCATGTGCTACCAGGAGAAAGCCATCCATCCATCCCTCTCTCCCCTCAGCAGCCCTGCAGCCTGCCATGTGCTCTTCCTTGGCTGTACACACACACACACAGGGCTGGAACTCAGTAGATCATTCACAAGCACAAAGCAAACAGGAGAAAGTCAAATTACCATCTCCTGCTACCACTTTCCTCAGCAACAAGCCCTTTCCTTTCATCTGAGACAAAGTCCACAGAGGCTCTGATAATGCTCAGCAGGTGCCAGCACAACCACCAATTCTGGAAGCACAGAAAGTCAGAGTTACCCCCATTCTGCAGCCCCTCACTCTTCCCTAACAGACAGGCTGTGCTCACATGCAGCTTTTGATGCCATTTCCTACTATTACAGACAATTTTCATGAAAAAGATGCTCTCTCATTTTGCCTTCCCTGCTTCATGGTGTAACTTTCTTATTTGTGATAACAAACTTGGCCAGACATGGATCAAGTTGCCCAATTCTGGAACACAAGGACCTTAGGTCTAACGTGCTTCAAGGAGTGGGATGAAATAGTAAGACAAAAAACAAGCTAAGCAACAAGTATTCTAGCAGGAACCAGGCTACTGAAACATTATTTCCTCAACAGCAGTATCACTTAATTATTTTGCTCCTGCTTACACTCCATGGTGGCCTACAAACATATAGAAGTCACTGCAATCCATGAAAGGTTTGCTAATGAGAGTTTTAATCAGCTCTTACCATAACACAAGCAAGCCTTGCCATACCAGACACACAAGAGACAACACAAGGCATCTTCACCTTCATTGCCAAGCCTGCAACACTCATGTCATCCCTCCCTTTCATTCCCGAGCAGCCCCAGCACGGTTTGCAGCGGGGATGAATCACATTCGGCACCGACTCACACGATTCCTCCGGCCTGGTCCTCCCAGGGATGCACTAATTGCCTTCGCTACTGGCGAAACAAGTAGTGTCACGTATGGGAAAGCAC
>NW_009952560.1:276194-315881 GCF_000747805.2 Chaetura pelagica | reverse complement strand
CGCGCCGGGCCGAGCTGCCCCTCACCGGCAGCACCTGCCCGTCCTTGGGCACCTCATCACCCCTTCCGCGGCTCCTGCCCCGCTCCGCTCCAGCCGCCCTGCTCTGCTGGGACCACCAGGCTCACCCCGCAGCTGACAGGGCTGAATCCGCGCTCTGTGCCGGCTCGTAAGTCCTGTCTGCAAACGCTGGTGGCAGAACGTTAGGCGGGAAGCAAACCTGTCGGTCAGCAGCTGGGATCTGCCTGCCAGGGGCTTGGGGCAGCGCGGGAAGTGAGGAGGGATGTCTGTCCGGGCGAGGGGGCTGCTCAGCTGCAGCAGCACAAAGCTGGAATCAGTGGATGCTTCTCATCGTGTTGCTAAGGACTCGCCGCGTTTTCCCCCAGAGCTTTTTGCATCCCTAAAGAAAACACAGCGTGGAAATGATTCCTGTGTCCCAAGGAATCTCTTCAGGATTTGCGGGGGGGTTACACAGTAGGAAAGTGTGGCTTGTTGCTGGAGCTGGAGTGATCTCTGTGGCACAGGGTCTCGTTGGACAGTAGCTTTGAGCTCTGGGCAAGTCACTTGGAGAAGACTGTGGGAAATAGTTGCAGTTATTTTATTCTAAGGAGCTTGGGACTTTGCACAACAGGCTGGTATGAAAGGGGAAAAGGATACAGGGTGTGTCCTGTATCTGAGAAGCAGCCATGCCCTGGGAAAAGTTCTGTGCTGACCTTTATGGGGCATCATTGTTAATTTCTGTGTTAATAAAGTTGTAACAGCCGGGAGGGGAGGAGTTTGGCTTCCATGCTGGGTCTGTGTGGGAAGGGCAGACTGGGAGTGGTGTATCCTCTCCAGATAATCCATCACAGTTCCATGGAAAGGCACAGAGGCAGTTTTTTTTGTGGGTGCTTCTCCTTGTGCAGCCTGGCACTGTATTTGCTTCGGCTGCAAGTCGGAGGGCACTCCCTGCATCTGGGCACAGGGGTGGCCCCTGGGGACAGTGCTGTGCCTTCCTATTCTCAGGATTTGGCTCGTTCGTGTGCAACAGAGAGGAAACCCTTCCTGGTTTGTCACTGGAGCTGTCCTTGTGGCTCCAGGGATGGCTCTGGATTTCCCTGTGGAACAACTTAGGCTCCGTTTTTATCTTTTGCAAACTCAGAGGCAAAGTCAGAGGGGAGAAACAGGCCAGGGAGAGATGGCTCATGCAGGGAACAGCAGAGCAAGAAGTGAGACTATACAGCAAAGTAATTCCTTCCAAAGTAATCCAGTGGGAGCTGCAGCAGTGTAGGAAGCACCTGTCTCTTTACAGCTGTGAAAGTCTGATCCTTCTTTTCATCTGGAAGTAACAGATGACACCAAAATGAGCCTCCTTCTTTTTTTCCCATAAGCAGCTCTTCCATTCCAGAGCCTTTTCCATTCCCCTGAGCTCTCCAGGCTGTAAAGCAGCACCACCTGGGCCACGCAGAGATGCAGGAAACCTTCTGGTGGAAACACCTTAACAACAGGACACCAGGGTGGTTTTATTGGCCTAACTAACCAGGCTGGCTGGTGTTAAACCTGCTCAGTTGTTTATTTACACATGTATGCAGCAAGCAGTTAGTACATTAGAGAGTGTAAATGAGTAACAGAAACACCACAGAATTGTGCTTGAGCAGGATTGAGCTAATTTTTCTAAGAAAAGTTTCCAATTTGCCTCAATCTTTTTGTTTAGAGCAGTCAGAAATTAATAATAAGTATCTGCTTAAGGAGTACAAATTGTGCCACAAGTGAGGGGAAAAAGACTTTGCTCTTTTAATGTCTTTTATCTGAAGATCTCAGGAGTTTGGCTGTTAAGAATTCTACCAACTGATGGGCATCCTTGGCTGCTCCAGGGCAATTCAGGCATTTATGAGGCCTGAGCATAAGACGTTAAGAGGTTTGTCCAAGGTCACAGAGACCACCTGTGTCAGACACATGTGCAGAACAGCCTCAGAGCAGAACAGCCGTGTTTGCACTGCAGCTGATGGAGGAAGTAGCAGTAATTTTTCCCTTTTTCAGGAACTGCACAAGACCAGGAGTTAAAAACAAGGATGGGCCTGGTTGGAGGGGGAGCAGAGGAGAACAGATCCTGCAGAATTAGTTCCTGTGCAGCCTTCAGAAGAACACAGAACACAAAGCTGGCAATGGCCTCTTCCCCCCTTTCTCTGAACATCTCTTCACTTGAGTAGTTCAACACACAGCAGGATTCAGAGGCAGCCTTTGCTCCATGATCCCTGCTGCACGAAGACTTACATACCAAATGTTTTGGGCAAAGGCAGAACTTTGTGCTGTCTCAGCTGCCTCTGTGGCCTCCAGTGTGTTTGTAGTGTGGGGCTATTAAAGCCTTTGTGTGTTTTGCATTGCTCTGAGCCAGCCTCTCTGGCTCAGAACCACTGTTCCTGTGCTGCTTCTGGCCCATCTTCAATCATGCTTGCCCATGGACAGTTGGGTGGATCTCTCACCACTCTTTGCACGTGCTACTGCTTTGAGGAGAGCTGAAAGCCTCCTCCTTTACTTGCCTAATGCTGCATTTAAATGCACTCCAGGCCTGTCAGAAATGAGTGGCACAATAAGCTCCAGGAGGTGAAGGGGGCAGTTAGTAAACGGAATTACCAAGAAAAGGGGGGGGAACCCAACCCTGTGGCTGATGCTGCAGAGAGCTGGGGAGCACAGCCAACAAATGGAGGAACTGCAAAGAAAGCAGACTGGGGCAAAGGAAATGGGACCCAGAAGAGGTGAGGCAGAGATGACATGTACCTGTGTCTCTGCAGGCTGTGGAGGGGTCTGGGTGACCAGGTCTTCAGTTGTGCCACATGTTCTACTGAGCACACTCATCTCCTGGGCAGACCTTGTTCTCCACATACACTAACTGGGGGTAGAAGCAGCAGAACAGATACTTCTGGTTTTTCTGAAGGACAACATACTATGAGGAAAAAAAAATGAAATACAGTTTAATAGTTTAGTGGGATTTTCTTGAACATATACTTACTCATCACTATTTATGGCACAATCATTTGAATATCCCCAATTGTCAGACTTTTTTTTTCATGACTGCTTTGATGAACAAACCTGTACTTGTTTTAACAAGTCACTTCACAGGAGATGTTATTCTACACTCTCCACCCACGCAACCCTGGGATTTATTTTCATTTGAGCTTGTTGAACATAGAAGCAGTCAAGTGAAGAAACCAGTGTTTCAGGACACAAAGGATTCTCACCTATAAATCATGAACTTTAGTAGTGGGAAGGGCCCATGGTTGCTTTGAATTGGGTCAGTTAGTAGCACTTCATAGCTACAAGATGTTGCCTGTAGTTTTTATTTCTGATACTGAGTGACTAGTCACATTGTATCCCTTTATGTTCCTGTGTTCTCTGTCCACCTTTCCTACACAGATGGGCTGAAGGGAAATAAAAAGTACCTGGCAATGGTTGAAGTGACCAACTTGCTGTAGAATTAGGACATAAGGGACCAGATTTCACCCCATCTCAGGTGTGGGTGTTTCTGTAGCAGCGTGTGGTTGCTCCACAGGTGGCTCTAGAGCAGAACTTCTGCATCATGAAAGTTCTGAATTTTTACTTTGCTGACATTTTCCCATTGGAAAATATTTAAGCAGCATCAGCTGGGCAGGGATTTTGAAGCCATTTCCTAAGATAAAACTGTTTGCTCCAAGGGTGCCTTTTTTTTTTTCCCCCTAAATACAGTTTTTCCAACTGCATAAAGACACAACGAAAATAAGGTTCTCTCTCTATTCATTCCCTCACAGTGGCCACAGTGTCTTTGGTGATCTCCAGTAGCAGGGAAGGTTGATTGTCCAAAAAAGTGACTGGAATGATGTTTTTAGCTGCAGTGATTTAGTGTCTCTTGTTCAGGAAACATCTGCATGGCTCCCTGCTCTGGTCAGTGCTGCTGCTCCTGAGGCAGGAATCATGTACATGGCTGCTAAGGTAAAGAAAATGCACTCCTGGAATTTTAACAATGGAGAACCTGCAGCTCTTTCATCCACACAATCCTTGCTGGCAACTGGCCCTGTTTTCACCTGAGCAGGCCTGATGGTAGGGTTCATATGCAGGAGCAAGATCATGTCTCAAAAGTCACATTTTAATGTGTTTTCACATCCTTTTACGATCCACAAAGCCAGAACACAAGTGCTTATACATTTTTAATAGGAAAGTAATATATTCCCCTGAAAGAAAAATAGATTTGATTAATAATTTGTCATAAAAGTTGCCTGACAGTTGAAACTTCAGGCTTCTAAGCTAGAAAAGCTCAAATAGACAAATTATACTGAAATGTTCTTTAAAGACCAAGCACTGTTTTATTAAAATATTAAATTTACATTTTAAAAAGAAATATTCTGATTTATTATTAAGTTATGATAATCTTAGTGAAGTGACATGAAATTTATGGCAACGGGCCTCATTCTATCCAAATTTTGTCCCCAGTTATTCACAGGCAATCAGTTCTGCCATTATATAGAACTGTGCAAGATCACACACACAGAGAAGCACCATTCTGGAAAGACAAATCCAAGACACTGGATTTCAACTTGATTCTAATTTTCCCCAAAGAAAGTGGGTTTTCAGGTCTGGGACTAGAGCTGGATCCCACACCTGCTGCAGTGAGGTCCTAAGGCCAGATCCAAATGGATCCATCCACATCTCACTGTCACAAGACACGGAGAAAGGATTTCAAAACACACCACCTTGGTCCCACAGCACAAGTGAATGACCTCCAAACAACTGGAAGCAGGTTGAATTTACATTTTACTTCAAAAAAAAGGGAAAGTACATACATGAGAGGAAAATGGGGTGAACAACAATTATCTGAAACCAGGTTTCCACCATTTTTTACCTCCAGTTCCCCACTGTGTTTGAGTCAGCAGGGCTCTGGCCAAGTGTTGTACACTCGCTTACAATATGAACAGGATTGTGGATCAAGGAACCATTTTCAAAGTTGAGGCCCAAATGGGAATAGGAAGATATCATACACAGTGTAAGTTTATAGTACACAGCATTATTTTTTTTTTAAATGACATAATGCAACAGCAGGAAGGAGTAGTAGTAGTTAACAGTTACTAACACTAGAATAATCAAATTTGTATGTTATACATATACAGCAACTAACTGCTTTACAAAAAAAGCAAAATAATACAATATATTGTCACATGTATTTACAGTGTAGTAAATATACTTTTCTGTCAAATTTTACACAAAAACTATTTACAGGTGAATATACTGCATAAAAAAAAAATAATTGTGGGACCAACACTAAAAGTGACCTTCTGTGGTAAGTTTGTTGCATAACAATAAGACGTGCTTTATTACATTTGAAAAAAAATTAACCATAGAATGAAACAGAAAAAGCCCTAAAACCTACAACCCAGTTAGGAAGAGAGCACTGGAAGGTCCCAGGTGCTCAGTCCACAATACTTATTTGAAACGTTTCCTGTTCTTGGAAACCTCATGCACATTAAAGCAGAAACATTGGCATAATTAACAGGTAGGTTATGCACTACTCAAATACTACTGAATTATCTTTTAAGTCAGGGAAAATACAAACACAAACGAAATGTTAATCATCTTTACAGTACTTAACTGTCGTTAGTGCACAAGGGATAATGTGTTCTAAAACAGGGGTGTCAAACATACAGTCCCCATGATGTAATTATATGGTCCACATGTTAAAATCAGATTTTTTGGAATTTTAAGTTTTCATTTCCAAGCACACAGACTCCAGGGCTGCAGCAGCCCGTGGGATGGGGCTGCCTGGAACAGCCACTCAAGGTCGGAAGGCTTAGATCTGTCTCCCACTCCTTAGATCAGGTTTCAAGCCCACATGGTCACCAGCAACCAACTGCTGATCCCTACGAGCTTCAAGGGAGTGACAGGATGAGGAGGGAATGGAAGCAGGCTGGACTGGGAACCCGGAGTGGTGCTCACAGGAATGCACGGAGCAGGTGGAAAAGAGCACAAATAAACGAGGGTGTGAAAAACAAAACAAGAAGGCAAAAGAACAGCAGTAGCTGTTACGGGGAGCAGGCCAAGCAATGGATGTGACAGTAAGGCACTGAACAACTAATTACTAATAGAAGTTTCATCATTAAAGGCCATGCTTTCCCCCTTCATTCAAGCACAAGTTTCCCAACTCTTGGTACAGGGACACTGGGGTGCATGGGATCCTGAATTAAACCTTGGCCATCAACTAATTACACCTGATTTCAGCCCCCGTTACCTAAAGTGTTTGACACCCCTGCTCTGAGAGTTCAGGTCCTCTCACTGAATCACGCAGTGAAAACACTGAATGACTCTCCCTCCTTCCAGGAAACAGAATAAATTATATTTTGTTGACTTACTTCATGAAGATTATCAGGTTTTTTTCAGCTGAGACTGAGAGCTTGGAGTAGTTCTGGTTCTCACATGAAAGGTAATTTTAATCACTGTCCATTTGATTGCACATTATATGTATTTCAAATAATGCATTCATTCTAATTTAGGGACACTTTTTGGTTTTTTAGATAGGCAATTTAAAACACTGAAAGAGTTGCTCTCAAAAGCAGCCAGAACAAACAAGACTGATTTGGTAATTCATTTGGAGTTACTATTTCTGTTTAAAGAAAATATGCTTCTAGGAGAAAACAACCAAAACCCACATTTTTCTGCCAGCAAATTACAAGAGCCTCTTTTTTCCTCCTACTTACAATTAATTGTCTTCAGCAAAACAAAAGGGCAGGAATTACCTGAACTCAGTGTAACCCAGTGCAAACTGGCAGCGATGCTGAAGGTGGCTCTGAGCAAGGTGAAGGATGAGATGAGGAAGGTTTTAAATCAGCAACTCCCCAAGTTTTACATGTGTAGCAGCTCAGGACATGGCAGAGTCCCTGCTCTGTCCCTACATTCTGTTCTGGCCTCACAATCCCTGTTATGGTTTTGCATCAGTTCAGTAACCACAGCTCTACTACAGCTCCAACACTACCAAGAATAAAAAAAATGTGGTTAATTGCACAAGTCTTCCTTTTTTTCCAATGTATCTAGTTCAAGACTGCTAATTCTAAGTTTTCCTCTTGTTTTGGCAAACCATTTGCATATTAAGTTTGTGTTCGTAAGTTCTTCCAGGACTGTAAACAAATTAAAGAAATTAAATTGTTATTTTTTTATGAATCAATACAATAAAGGTATTTTTATTTACACAAATGTTACATTGTTACTGTGTGGATACATGTGAATTGTGTGCAATATCAATAAAATCTGAACACTTAATTGTACCATTCTCTAATAATTTAGCTGTGGAGTTTGATTTACTGAAAGCCACTAAAAAAATTGCACTAGAGGATTTCATTTGATATAGTGGATATACTTTTTTTTTTCCTCTCCTTTAAAGCCACTTAAAGATTGTTAAATTCTAACATACAACAGGGATCTGAAACTGGGAAGTGTAACTGTCCCTCAGTAGGAGATGTGCCCAGGGGACACCAGGCCCTTCAGGCAGCCTCTGCTCCACCCGTGGAGGCAGCACCCAGCACTGCACTCTTACACCCACATAGCAGCATCTTCTCACAACCACCCATCATCCAGACACGACTGTGGCTGGCAAGTCTTTCACAGTGACAGCAACTTCAGCTCTGTGTGACCCCCCATCCCTCCCAGGACAGATCCCTATAAACTGAAACCCCTGGGAAGTTCTACAAGACAGGTCTGGCTGCCGGTGTCCGCACCGAGACCAGGAATTGCACCGCAAACATTCACACGTAACCTGGATTTGACACAGTGTCAGTTATTTTTAAATTCATGTACCTTAAGCAAACATTACTGTTTTTATATCACTGCTCGGGCAGCACGAAAGCAGCTTTGCCAAAACCCATTTTCCAGAGCTGGAAGTGAATTCATTAAGTTTTCCCCTTCACACCCTTACTGGTTATCCTGCCAGGAACCTCTCAAAGGTGCATATTGTTGGGAAGGGCATTTAGTATACACTAAATGGAAGAAAAAAGCAGTCATTTTCAACACTGCTACAATGACAGCATAATAGTCAGTTCTCAATGATTTTCTTTCCACTATACAATCTTTTTTTAGTGCAGTTAAAGTACGGCAAAAAACAAACAAACAAACAAAAAACTGCTTTGGAAAAAAGCCAGTTTGTCCAGTCTGGTCCATATACAGTCCAAGCAGGTGAAGCTACAGTCTGGGGAATGACAGAGACTCATGCAGCCTTCTTGCCCTCTCAAATTTATTGCTAATGACTAGGAATTGAATCTAACCCACCACTTCTGGCTGAGCTCACTGGACTGCGACTATCATTAAGTTTCTTTTAAGCAAGGTAAAAAAAAGTCCACAGCTAAAAATCTTACAGGTTGGAATTAAAACCAGGATTATAGGAACTTCCCCTGGCTCATAAAGCCACTACCTTGGAAAAGTGTGCAAACAGGATTAAGGATTAAACACTTTCCTTTAGCGAAGAAACGGACAAGGCAGAGAACAGAAGCATGGGAGAACTGTCTGTGGAAATGGCTTTCTTATCTGGACGAGATACAGGGCTGCAGTGCTGCAGAAAACCACACCTCCTTCGGCTACAAAGTCCGTCAGGATCTAGATGAGGGGTTCTGAAACACCAGCTTAAACCAAAAGCAGAAGGAGAGAAACGAAGGCATTAAAAATTCAGGCAATGTTTCAAGAGTTGATCATCTGGCAACACGGCTGACAGGATGGGAACTTGGAAAAATTAAGTGCAGCATCACAACCAGTGGGGGGGACCCTCTGGGAGAGGCCCACGAATGTCAGTCAGTTTCCAAAAAAAAAATATTAAATTTTAAAAATAAAATAAAAACAACGAAAAAAACAACAGATTCAAAAGGCAGAGTCACACAATCTTTTTGATGCTGTGACGTTTGAAGCTGCCAGCACTTCTCTGCTTCTGCACTTGGCTGGCGGAGCCGTGGCGCATCCTCCCGCTGTTGGAGTGTCCGGCCGTGGGCGAGAGCTCCACGTTCTCCTTGTCAATCCCTGGGGAAACACAAGGACTGAGGTTAACCAGGCCGCTGTGCCCAGCCCCTGCCAGGGGATGTCCCTCAGAGCCTTGAGGGGCTTGTCCTGCAGTTGAGCGACAAGGCAGAGAACAGAAGCATGGGAGAACTGTCTGTGGAAATGGCTTTCTTATCTGGACGAGATACAGGGCTGCAGTGCTGCAGAAAACCACACCTCCTTCGGCTACAAAGTCCGTCAGGATCTAGATGAGGGGTTCTGAAACACCAGCTTAAACCAAAAGCAGAAGGAGAGAAACGAAGGCATTAAAAATTCAGGCAATGTTTCAAGAGTTGATCATCTGGCAACACGGCTGACAGGATGGGAACTTGGAAAAATTAAGTGCAGCATCACAACCAGTGGGGGGGACCCTCTGGGAGAGGCCCACGAATGTCAGTCAGTTTCCAAAAAAAAAATATTAAATTTTAAAAATAAAATAAAAACAACGAAAAAAACAACAGATTCAAAAGGCAGAGTCACACAATCTTTTTGATGCTGTGACGTTTGAAGCTGCCAGCACTTCTCTGCTTCTGCACTTGGCTGGCGGAGCCGTGGCGCATCCTCCCGCTGTTGGAGTGTCCGGCCGTGGGCGAGAGCTCCACGTTCTCCTTGTCAATCCCTGGGGAAACACAAGGACTGAGGTTAACCAGGCCGCTGTGCCCAGCCCCTGCCAGGGGATGTCCCTCAGAGCCTTGAGGGGCTTGTCCTGCAGTTGAGCGGGGAGAACCTGCCAGTCACAGGTGCTCTCCAGCAGGGTGTCCCGATTGCAGTTACAGGTCTGGTTCCGTGAGGGATTTATGGGAGGAGAAAGCAAAACAAAGCAAGTGGTGCAAAGGCAACAGCTCAGCACCCCCAGGGCAGAGCAGTGCCCAGGCAGGTCCTCAGCAGGAGATGGCCAACCTTCCCAGCATCCCTTCCCCTGCATCATCTGGCACGGAACCATTCTAGAGAGCTGGGGACCCCTCCAGACAACTGCCCACCCCCCACTGCTCACCAGGGGCTGCGTGTGGGTCACAGCAGACACAGCTCAGCCCTGTTTGGGTCACATATCTAGAACACAGCCCCGTGGCAGCTGCTATGAAGAAAATCAACCCTACCCCAGCCAGGCCTAGGACGCTACTTTAGCCAGACATAACAGAGCCTCAGAGCCAATGACTCACAAATGACAAATCTGACTCAGCTATTTCATTGCAGTCCTGGAGTATGAAAAATATTTTATTCAGGATGAGATGTATGACCTCATGTTCAGTGAGAGCCCAGACTCTGACCAGATAATCATCTCCACATGCTATGTGTGATGCCTGCTCACAGATTTAAGTGGTCACTACACATGGCTGAGCACATTCCAACATGAATTGTCCAAATAATCTTCCCCCCTTCAAGTTGCAGATTGGATTTGCTGTTAGTTTAGTCTGTCTCCACCAATAAAAACCAAAACACTTTGGCCTGTGGGCACTGGCTGAGCTGTTTCAATCTATGCAACTTTCCTACGACATTAAAATAGACAAGGGTATGAATTGTTGGCTGAGTTCACCTAGTCAGCTCCTAAAAGAGAAACAGCAATTTTATAGTATGGGAAATAGCATCCATGAACGTTCACACAGCAGATGAAGGGTTCCCTGCCATCCTCAAAGCATTTGTACCAGCATCCATACCCACGGAAAACATCTGTGGCCTTCCAGGCCACAAAGGCCTTGCTGGCTCTAGTTTTGAGAAGACTGAGCAAATGAAAGAGTTTAACTAAAGTCTCTTCTGGTTTTTTCATTCTCTAGGAGGAAGAACTGACTAACTGTCAAATCTGTGGGCTTCTAGCAAAAAATCAATGACTGCTCCTAAACAGGGCAACAGCAGAGTGAAGAAGGGCCACTTCTGAGCCTGCAGAATTCTGCCAGAAGGGTAGAGGCTGATTCTTGCTACCAGACAAGGTTTATGTGTATTCAAGTATCTGCAGTTTCCCCTAACACTGAATCTTGGCTCACAAATGAAGATCAGTAAAAGTACATAATGTACAAATCAGTGTTTGGAGAACTCTGTCTGATTGCCAGGAGCAAAGACAGGTCTAGCTGGCTCACCTTGCATCCAGCAGAAACAGAGCTGATGCAGGTATTTACTTGAAGAGTTAAGTGTCAAGGTGCCCACACAAATTATAATGATTTAAAACCAAGCAAACTGAGAGTAAAAAAGGAATCAACTATTAACTTTCTAACAAGGACAACTAAAAACCAGTTTTCTAAACAGGGTAATGAGAGGAACCACACACAGAACTGGCGAGTCTAGAAATCCTCACAAGAACTGCAACTGTCTATGTTCAGTTCCACCAAAGGCAGGAGGAGGCTGATGGAGTTCAAGATGAGGACGAAACCAGACAGGCTTTATACTCAAGTGCACGTACTTCACTGAGCAGCTTTGGATGTTCCCTGCAGGACAAGGTAACTAAGTTTTGCTAGAAGAATCACATCAAACCAACCTGAATAATGAACTGCTTTAGTGTCAACTTCATGCAGGCACGATGGCAGCACACAAAGCCTTGGGTTATGAGCCATTACTCTGACTGCTCTGGACACAAACTTGAAGATATAAAAAGCTGAGACTTCTGCTTAATGCAAACATGCTTCCAATCAATTATTACTTTTATGCTGACACTACTAAGAGGTAATCATTCCTGTAGCAATAGCTCAGTGTAGCTGTCACATTATTTCTGCAACAAAACAAGTATGTTTGGTGTGTGTTTAGCAAGACTCCCAACTTGCAGTGCACATGCAGCATTGGAATGAATAGCAGGAAGGGTGTTCTTATGTGAGAAGCTGAAAGTACAAACAGCAGTAAAAATCAGGATGCCTGATAGTGAATAAAAAGGCTAGAACAAAATCCTGTTACTATAAATGACATCTCCCATGGTTGTTTCTCATTCCTATGAGAAATTGATTCTCATTGGCATTAACAAGAATAAAACACATGCCCCACATTTCACACATGTGTAGGAACCATTTCCAAACTCCAGCCAGAAGCTGGCTGCAGGCTACATCAGCCCTCCCCTCCAGTGGGTGTGAGTTTACAAAACCCACAAACTCCAATGAGAACAGGAATCAACCCACGGGTGTGAGCAAAAAAAAACTCTTCTGCAGTTTCTTCCTATTTCTTTGTATAGAAGCAGAACTCAAAGGACGTTGAGTACCCATTTTATTGAGCTTCTGTCTGCTGCAGTTTAGTCCAAAGGACTTGTGTCTGTCTTCCTGTGTAATTGCAGTTCACACTGACTTCCTAAGAATCTGAAGAACTCACATGAAATAATTCTTCACTTTGAGGTCAATACGTGCAGCCAAGTGATTTCACATACCAAGTGCCCATTTCTCTAACACCAAATGTATCTTACTCTGAAGGATGTGACTGCCCTTCCTTGCCTGCTCTACCACTTGTGAGCATCACACAAGAGAAGCAACAGCTTGCCACTAATACTGAAGCCATTCCCGTGTCAGAAGGATCAGTAAAACACTTCTCATGCCACAAGCCCAACCCTAAAGCAGATGAAGCAGCTTTTCGTGCAAATATGATGAAAGTAGAGTGTACCTTGATGAGGAAGCTGCATGAAAACTGCAGATTTAGAGCAAGGCAGAGAAGCTTCACAGACACAGAATGAAAGAAAAAATGTAAGTGAATAATGTCCATGATGATGGGAAGGAAAAGAGAAGAAATGATGACAAACAAAACACTTACAAACAATGATCTCACTTAGTTGTTTCCAGATGCAGGAAAATAATTTCTCATGTACCTGCAACTTTATATATTTGTAATCATAATAAAAACCTCACTTGGCTGAAACTTCTTCTTTAACTTGGTGTGATGAAGTAACTCAGCACTGCTTAAATACGTGACTTTCTTGTTCAGTAGTTCTCAAGTCAGAGTGAGTGTATGATAGATCTGCACCCCTCATTAGTCCCATGGTTGCTGTTTCAAGAAATCCTGTAGCCCACCTTTACTTCATATTCCATAATGCTTTCTCCAGTTATTTTTACCTTGGCAGATATCAGGTCTGCTGCTGCTTAATTCTCCTACTCTTGTCTCTACAGTGTAAACATGTACAGCAATGACAAACCCCATCACACCCCTCTAGGCACAGCTAATGAGAATGCAAAATTCATGTCTGCAGCCATGGAGCAGTATCAAGTGCCAGAAGAGCAATTACATTTTTAATCCAATTAAACAGCTTAAAAAGCAAAGCATGTTCTATGCAAAGTTGCACTGGTTACCATAAACTACTGAAACTGTATGTTGATTCAAGTGGAGCAATGCAATAAATGTGAGATGAAGGAGCAAAATTAAAAGCTCCATGTTGTGACCTGGTGAACTGTGAAAACGATGGAGATCCCCTGATCAAACCCCAAGCCTTTGTATTCCCAATGCCAGAATGAAACAAGAATGCTCAAGGAAATAGGCAAGACACTTATAAACAGTAAGAGACAATGGGAAAATACCACTTAGATTAAAAATTAAGCATGAGGCTTTCATAAAGCAGTAATCACTGAAGGCTGTTTCACACTTGCTGGAAACACCTACAAAGGCTGGTGGAAAAA
Organism: Chaetura pelagica; assembly: GCF_000747805.2. Taxonomy (NCBI): domain Eukaryota; kingdom Metazoa; phylum Chordata; class Aves; order Apodiformes; family Apodidae; genus Chaetura; species Chaetura pelagica. The sequence continues at coordinate 302,298 of NW_009952560.1, read as the reverse complement.
ACGGACCCATTAGGAACCTGCTGGCCTTCATATCAGCCTTTTAAAATTTAATTTCCAAGCAAACCATACACAGAGTGTCATAAATGCATTATTCCAGACTCACTAGTGTCCTGAGTCATGTAACTAGTTCCTAACCCCATCTGGGGAGACAGGCTCTTACCCAGTGTTGGCTAAAAGCCACTCTGTAGAACACTTGAAAGACATTTTTGATGAGCTGGATTAATTATTTCCTCTTAGCTAACAAAGGAAGAAGGAATAGAAAGTGAGGGATAAGGAAGGAAGACATTTACACAGCAAAATGCTGTTTTCTCTAGTACAGGGCCTAAGCCTGCATCATCCCTTCATCCTTGCAAAAAGAACTGCTGGGGTTGCCACCAATTCCACATTCTAAATGGAAAGATGCTGCCCTTAACATACTTATTTTCACACTGACTACAAGGGCTATTTTCTTCCCCTTTAGTTCTGTCCTTCACTCTGTTCTAATACTGCAGACACCTCTTAGCTCTTTGTGCAATAAGAAAGTTTTGATCAAACCACTTTCCTTTTCCATAATCTCAGTAGTTATCTGTACCTGCAGCCTGTTATTTTTCATATAAAATACATGCCTGGCAATAAAATACACTGACTGCATTATATATTCATAATGTATCATGGACATTGTAAAATGTGAAGTAAAATAGCAGCCCCTAGAACTTCTTCAGACTCAGCTTTTACCCAGATTTATTGAGCAGAGCTAAATCAAATCAAGTAGAGCTTGTTTCAGGGCTGCCAGGAACTAGTGAACAAGAGGGTGAAAAAAACCTCAAACCACCTCTGCAAATATACCTAAATACAAGTGGTCTCCAACCTTCCATCAAGGTTAGAAACAAAGCAGAAATAAAAGGCTGATCGAGCTCAGCACTCAGACCTGCAACAGTTAAACCCTCACTTAAGAAACATCACTCAGTGTAACTTCTGTGACAAAGAAAAGGATTTCCTCAACATACAAGACACTAATCTGAAATCACTCCAGGAAGAGTCTTCATGCAGATTTCTTTGACACAAATTCCACTTTCTTCCTCTATTTAATTTCCTCTGGCTTATGCTTCATCTGCTACACTGAGTAAGTTTTACTTTTCTTCATTTTCACCCAGAAAACCTGCGCTGGTAAATTTAACCTCTGCACCTCCCTGTAATTCCCCTCCCCCCAGGCCAGGAGGAATTAAGTGTTTTTATCTATTTACTGCCTGTGATGACTGTTCTTTTCTTCAACTCCTTCATTTTATCACCACCATGTTTCTGGCAATGCAACAGACTGAACTGACCCAGGGATCCATACAGATCTACATGAATCCCTTTTTTCTTCAAGGGTGAATACGACTCCTGTGTGATGCTGCCTATATGGGCACTGGCTTGGAATCAGTCAACTGAAACTGAGTCAGTCCTGACACACTTCAGGATTATTTCTCCTAAGATGTGCTACCTTGTGCCCAGACAGGTATCACTCTCCTTGCAAAATATCATGATTATATATTTATTAATACTCAAGGCTCCACTGTTGCTTATGTTCCATATTAAGATGCAGCTGTTACTCATTCTGATGCCCTTAATGCTATTTTCTTCATGTATAATGACTTGGAAGGCAGCCTTTGTGCTGGACAAAATCCAAAATCTGAATACCAGTGTCATAGCTCAGTGGAGAGTTTAGCATTCATTTGACTCAAGAATGCAATGATGTTTGATGCATAAACACATCTGAAGACAGAATGATACGGTATTTGGCTACAAACCCAGTCAATTCAGTACATTTCCCTTACCTCTGCAGCACCAGAACAGCTACTGACCTGGGGAGTGCTGGGAAGTTGCAAGTGAGGTCATGGAATTGGAAAGGTTGAGGTTAGCAGTAATGCTGAGCTGGCTCTGCACTGCGGGGGGATACGGAGATGTGGGGGTCAGGAGAGATTCTTCACTGGTTTCCTCATCAATTCCAGGCAAATACGTGTCAATCAAGGCATCAAGGAACTTCACTATGAGCTCAGCATAGTCTGGGATTTGTGTTTGCTGTGGGTGATGAGGGGGGGAAAAAAAAAAGATTTGTTCTTTTCTTTCTAGTTTTCTGTCACTAGGAGCTTTGCCCCAGAAGTGCCACAGCTCCTGCCCGAGTGAGGAAAGGCAGGGCCTGTGCCCCAAAGCCCAACAGCCAGCCCACTGCCCTGCTCACCTAGTCCTTGTCACCATGACTGGAGGGAACAAATGGCAGTGTAAATGGTCAGTGCTCCATTTATTTGTTTACTTGTAACATAAAATTTAACCTTATGGAATGAACATACTTGTCAAATCAAGACCTTAGACTGCAAGACACGCATAATAAGCCAAAGACTTTCTGAATGGCACTGTCTGTCCAAGCCCCTCCATGAACCTGGGGGCAGTAAAAAGCTGTATTTGCACCTGACTGCTTTTACCCAATCTCAGTAATGTGGCCTTACCAAGTCTATTAAAATATCTGGTGCAGGCTCTAAGTGAGCCTGATATTACTAACTTGCTCATATAAATTCTATGACTTGTAATTTATTTGCATCTTTCCTGGAGCACCAATGTGCTTTATACATAAAAGGAAGGCAAAACACTCATGAACTTACATATCACAGTGTTCTTACCTTAGAAAATGGACCAGCAAACCTCCACAACCCATTAAATCCAAAACCTACAACAACAAATTGATTGTTACCACACACACACAGCTCTCAACTGACAGAAAACAACTAGAAACTACACATAGAACATCACTTGGATTAAAGGCATGGAAATGAAGTATTTTCATTTGGAGATGCAACACTACATTTTGTCCAAACCATTTATAACAATTAAGGAACTTTAATCTGTATATGAAATGCACCACTTGTAAAAACCTCAACATCTCAGAATAATCATGCAAGAAATTCTTCATGATATTTTAAAGGTAAATTTCACAGGTGAATACACATCTAATTACAAACATCAGGCCAACAGTTCAGGTTTTCTCAGCCATCATCTGTTTCTTCTGGATCTTCTTGGGAAGTTTTTAATTAAGGACTATAATAAAAATATTTAGGTTTTAAATGTTCAAGTGTCACATGAAAGTAAGCTTGGGCACTAAGAAACAAACGTTACTCTATGGAATTTACTAATGATTAAATCAACCCTTAACTTGCAAGGTTAACCTAAAACTCATCATTTATCACCACCATTCATGTTCTGCATTTCACTACATTGGTTAGTGGAACCAGAAGAGTGAGTTTCAACTCCTTTTTATTCACATAGGTGGTGTAATACTTTTAATATTTGGCACACAACTGCAGCAACCAGCTTTAATCATCATGTCAGCAGGGTTTTTTAATAGGCAAACTGTTATTTTTACTAGGACATATGAAGGTGGGGGGATGCCACCCAAGACTGACCAAATGTTGTTATTAGGGCTGCAATTCTCAAACATATTCAGTAATAAATCTAACTTAACATACAGCACTTTGTTGTTTTTTTTTTAAATGGGACAATATTTACTCTGTAAGTAAGAAGTTTGGTATTGGGGTGGAGACTCTTCATGGTAGACAACGCTCTGAACAATCCCATGAATTGGATTCAACAAATTTGGATCCTGGCACAGCGATAAAAGGGTATTGATCTTGGAATCCAATAAATTATGCCTAAAGAAAAGAGAAGTGGTTTTATTATTTGCTCATCCCCAACTGTCTTTAGCAACAGCAGGTAAGGTAGCATTTCAACATCTCAGTGTTTTTAGAGTAGAACACAATTCCTACACATGTTCAGTGAGGACTCCTGTGATATTTATTATTTTTTTTAAACTGTACTAACCATGTAACCCATTCAAGCACTCACCTAGAACTTTACATTGCAAATATTTTAACTATTTTCAATCAAATGATTAATTATTCACTGGATTTGTGTACGTGTCAGAGCTGGAATTTCAAAGCAGCTTTTAAATCTTGTTGGAGTCCTGTCTCCTTTGAGCTCCCTTGCAGGTCTCATGCATGCTTTTCCTTTTAATACCAACACCAGTTACTTACAATTGTGGTTTCAGTAATTCACAGAACTTGTCTGTACTTTGAACATTATTTTACAAAGCCAGAAAAGAGTAGCATTACTTGAAAATAATGCTCAGGTCACTTCTTAAAGTCTATATTCAACTTGTGATAACTTGGCTTCCCTTACACAATTTGACTCCAGCAAATACTGCTTTTAATAGATATCTAAAGAAATAAATCCAAAGAGTATTTTGAACTATGCTTTTTTCATACGCACTTGGGTACTAATTAAAAAAATTAAGTCTGACTGGGGTGAAAATAATATTTAAGAGGCAGTATAATTGGCTTGTATAGAAAGGTATATGCACATATTAAAATGTAATTTGCTTCTCTACAGTCTCAGTTCAGTGTCAGGGCTGTGCCAAGTCCCCAGAGGAGCACTGGCAGTGCTGAGGGCTGCTGGCAGCAGCTCATGGCTCCACACAGGCTCCCAGCAACAGCAGGACTGAGCCTTCCCATGCTAAAGGGGGTTCCTGAGGACCATCTGCAGCAGTGGCTCCTCATGGTGCTGTTCTAGCAAGACCATGATATTCATTTAACATTGGGAAAAAGGATGATTCTCAAATGCCTATGGACATTTGCAACTGGAAACCTACAAATAAGTATGGATCTCACCCAGGCTTGTCCAGAGAAACTGTAAAGAAGGACCAAGTGCAGGCTCATCCTAACTGGAGTGTTGGATACTTACACAACAGGAAAGACCTTTGGGAAGACAACACTGGCTTCTGCTAAATACTCGTAGAGAATCCGCTGGTCAAACTCATCAGTAGTGTACTTCACTAATGTTGCCTGGCAGAACAGAGAGGACTCAATTAGCATGTTCCTAACTTCATCTGAGTAGTTACAGGCTTTTGTTGCTTAAGGTTTTCAGATTTCTGAGTAGCAGAAAGCCAAATTACACAAGATTTAATTTATGTCCTCTTCGGACAAGGAATCAAGTTATTTTATGTGTCTGTGGGAAACAAAAACAGTTGGTAATAGCATCTGTTTTGGCAAAAAAGTTAGCTCATCAGTTTCTGAAAGAGGGCAACTGAGTCCTTCTGAATTGTATCAAGAATGGTAACTGTGTTGGTACCTCTGAAGAAAGCACTATCATGCTCTACTGATATTATTAGTTAATCATTTAAAAACTAAATTATGCTGGGATTCTAACAATATTCACTTCTTAACTTCTAAAATATAATATATTAATGTCCTTTTATTACATAAAATCAGTTTGTAATAAAAATCTGCCAGGAAAAAGGGATAATTGTTGGATACATTCTATAAAACAATAGAGAATAACAAAAAATTCAGTATTTGCTCCCCAAGAGCATTTAAATAAGTTTCTGAAAGTGATTTCTAGAAAGTTGGGAGAACGGCAAGAAAAAAAATAGACTTGCACATGACCATGAGTCTGATCCATATGAATTTAGAAACACTGCAAGGAACAGAGAGGCTTCATTGGAAGATGACAGAATGGGACAAAATACCAGCCAACACAGAGAGAGAAAGCTTACAAGAACTGTCAGCAGCAGCGCTTGGATTTTTGGGTCAGTCAGAACTTCTTCATCTAGGAGGACATTTGACTCAGAAACAGAAACCTTGCGGAGATGGGGGTGTTGCTGTGGTGATATTCTCTGGGTTTCTGCCAGATAAAAAAGAGCAACTCATCCAAAGCAAAATAAACCCAAACCAGAATTAGCTCTTGCACAAGAAAACTGAGTCCTATGCAAACTTTAGAGTTTACCAGCCTTTTAAGAAAGTATGAAAGCAACCAGTGTGCTGTAATACCAGCAGAGCTAGACCATCACATGGGATGTATTACCAAATGGCAGAGAGTGACCCCAATTTTCTCTTCAGTGAAATACAGGCCCAGGGGTGATAGGTGCCATGTTCAGGTCAGGCAGGAGCCCGACAGCCGAGACAAGCCAAGAACCCTGGTCTTGCATTGCAATTGGGGATGGGGCACAGGAAGCAGATGTGGGAGAAGATGAAGAGAGGCATTCTAGGCATTAGGTCACGTTCCATCTCCTGCAGAAATTTTCAGCTAGGGCTTATTAGCTTATCAAAAGCCCAATTTTATTTATTTCATTTCACTCCTGCATGCAGTACTCCATAGCTGCCCTTCACTCTGCATCTGCAAACCAAGCAACTCTCAGTTGCCAGTGATATGGAAAACTGTGCTCTCTAGAAGCCACTGTTAAGAACGGTATTTCTCCCTTACCTTGGAGTAACCTAGGCAAATAAACACTGAATTTAGAAATAATCCTTTGTATGGATATACAAAGCATTTATAATTAGCATGATTCTTAAAATGTTAGTCCTGTTTCTCACCCATTTCATAATCATTTTCGGCTACTCTCCTCATTTTGGGAGGCGTTGTGATTCCAGATTCCATGTCTTGCCTTTTAGGAGCCTTTGTGTCCGATATCAAATGGTCAAAACTTTTCCTTGTACCTAAAAACAATTTATTAGGCAATTAAAAACATTACACCTAAATCCATATTCTAACTATTTCTGATTTTCTTGGCCAAGCTACTCTCCTAGCTGTAATGTATTGGTAGGAATCTGGGGACATTTTCACCCTTTTCAGGGGTGGCAGAGAACATACGATCACACCATGCCCCTCTCCATCACAATTTCCAAAATGCTTCACAATACATATGAGGAAAACATGCAATTTATTCCAGTATGTCAGCTGTGGGCATGCTATGGTTTCCTGGTCAACACATCACATGGAATAAACATGCCACAATGTGGTTACTGAAAAGGAAGCAGTACTAGGATTGTCATGAGAGAAGTGCCCCTCTCTTTCCATGTAAACCAGGCAATGGGAAAGGATCACCACAGGCTATGGAAAGCAACTCATCTTGTTTATCTGATATTAAGACTTTCCTTGTAAACATGATGCACTGAGAAGCCATGAATGTTTTGGAACCATCACTTCTAGCATGAGAGAGAGTACTCAATGTAGAAGCAAAGGTATTCAGTTTCTTGCTTTTGCTGAAAGAGGGCTGGTGGCAGAAAACTGGCACTATGACTCCTTAGTATCTGAAAGATATTTTTTTCTTCCTTTTTTTTTTTCCCCTCCACTTCAATATGGACATTAAGGGTCACTCTTGCTCCCCCCTCTTTGTGATCAAAAGAACTGAGTTAGGCCTCTTTAACTGAACACTCTTCTCCAATCTGTGTTCTGTGGAAACTGCATCTATCCCTCTCAATCAGGAATAAGCACTTAAAAGTCAGATTAAATCCAAGCATCATTTTTCTCCAGTAACACTTCCTGAAGTATTCTTTAGACAAATTAGAAAAGGAGTGATCTTAATAACCTAGAAGCTTTTTAGTGTTTGCTTGGGAAGGCTGCCCCATATCCAAACTCATGGACTTTCGTGTACGAGGGCTTATCTGTCCCACTGTCGGGTAACTGGCAGCCAGGTGTCTGTCTGACCCCTTTGGTGATGACCATGGTGGATTTTCCTTTAGTGTCCTGAAAGTGCAGAGAAATTAAGAAAAACCTTAAAAACTGTGCAGCACATTTAGGTATACATTTTTCAACTAGTCAAACTACTCTTGATTCAACCCCTCTTTCCTAACAGGTTAATGCCCCCAAAACACATATTTTAAGTAATCACTTTGCTTGTAAAAATGTCTGAGCTAGTGAAAAATAAGAATCTGATATGCAAGTAAAGCTGAAGAGATAAAAACCAAAGCAATGAAAAGAACACAAGCAGATCAGCCTGTCAGACAATAGGAAAGATATTTAATAATCAGCTACTCCATACTGGGTGTTATAAAGACAGATACTGAGTTAAGTGCTCCCTGCAGGGAGAGGCTGGCTCTTCAGATCACTCCTAGGTTGACTCCTTAGCTTATCTTCTGTGGCTGTTGATAGACAAGCTATAAGGTGTCAACATTTTCCAGTGGCAGGGACCAAGTAATTACTTACCACACACCTAGAAGCTCTTCAAAGGACAAATAAAACATTCTTCTAAAATACAAATTAATAAATGAGGTGAACTTAGGTCTTCTAGAAAGATGTTATCAGAGTTTACAAACCTCCAAAGTCCATTTCTGGAAGAGCTTTATGGATCTCAGATCTCTAAGAATAATTTAGTTTTCAGTACTAAAGTAAACAGACAATGATATTTGGTAACTTATCTGAAAGTCAGAAAACCAACCTATAGCTAGTGTCACTGTGATGTATGGGATATGTGTCCATAGGAACATTTTCCATTGAAACATCTGTCAACAAGAGAGACTTCCTATGTTTTAGGCTGCAGCGACTTCGAACTTCCTCAGACACTGTCAGCAACGCTAAAAATTCAAAGAAAGCTAATATGAGTTTTCCACAGGAGGAATACATGGAAGATATATACATGGAAGTAAGCAATATTCCATCAATTTAAATGTTTTACTTAGTATAAAGAAGACCACTGAGACATAATTGCACCTTAAAGATTAAAAATAGATAATTTAAAAACAATTATATTCCCCACCCAGTTACAATTAAATTATTAAAACATTTGCCCTCATGTGGTCACAATTGCTCTTCCTGGACCACTAGGAAGGTGAATGTTCCAGGCACCCACTTCAGTATTTAAACCAAAAAAACTTTCAACCTCCCTGCAGTACAGAGGGTCCTGTGCTGCAGAGCCTTCAGGCCACAAAAAGCTTGAACTGACATCCCCCAGCCTAGCCCAGACACTTGTCCATCTCCAGTTACAACTTTATGTTGGTACAATTTTATCAACCTTAAACCCCAAGAATTCCCACAGTAATCCATTCCTTTTCAGTTAGCACAAATGTAAAAGAATGTTGGTTGGTTTGATGTTTACCTGCTAGGTAAGCCACACTCTGCGTGTTCACCTCAAACTTGTCACAGTTCCTATGTTTGTTAACCAGAGCTAGTAGTGTATGCAGAATCCTTACTGTTCTTGCTACAGTTGTAGGAGAAGGATGCCTGTACCCTAAGAAATGAGGTTAAGAAACCAAATAATGTATTTAATTTCTTATGCATATTTCTGAAGCATTAATATTTTGACAAGCTTTATAAAGATTTTTCAGCAGGTTTTCAGGAAGCCTCATGTCACGAGTAGGGAAGCACAATGCCAGCAGAAACTGCACAGTCGAGTTTGTTTCTGTCTTGCCCCTCCAAAATCACATAATTTCAAATGTCTGTACACATATTACATCTATTATCTCACAAATTAATCTTCTAAAGGAAGCAATGAGCCTAAATACAGACAGATAAAGACAGTATTCTTGGAGGAAGTAGCAAAGAACATGTCTATGGGAAACTTGGCAAAGTCCTTTAACTGAAGAACATTTTAATTCTGTATCTGAGTTACTTAAAATCCACCACCCATTTTTTTCCCCTTTATCCTTGGGTTTTTCTTTCTGAATGAAGTTTTCATTTCAAATGAGCAGCAATATGTATTCTTACCTTTCAGAAGGTGTCCCACTAGTGCAAAGTTAAAGTTGGAGTTGAAATTTAGCCCAACAAAGTGATCCATCTGCTTGCAGTGCCATTCCAGTGGCCTCCTGATCTCCATGAACACCTCTTCTGGGCTCTGACCCAGGAAAAACAAAACACACGAGTACCTCACTGACAGTTACTCATCATTATCTCAAGCTGCTTTAAAAAAAGTGACAAACCAGTGACGTGCAGGCTCACCTTGTCGTTGAACACACGGAGACTGTCCAGGGTGTGCAGGTTCTGCTCCAGTAGGGCCGTGCCCGCCGAGTACAAGTTTACTTCATCCAGCTGCAGAACTGCCATAGCCACCCAAAAGAGAGCCTTGTGCATAGGAGAGTCCTGGGGGTAAAGAAAGATCCATGATTTCACTTTCAAATAGGACTGACACATGGTACAGGCACTACTACCTGCACTACTACTACTGCAGCTGCTTCTGTCCTCAGTGACATCCATTCCAAGAAAACCCACTTTCACATGAACCTGTGGTCTTAATGCACTTAACACACAAATAGTACAAAGTAAATCACTTTCAAGTCTTTTTAAAATTTTCTCCAAGACACTCCTTCTCTTTTACATTCCTCCACCTTCTCACAAATATGTCAGACATTTTATTGGACTGAACAGAAACATGTCTTTCATTGCCAATTTGAGAGGATACGTTGAGTTGACTGCAGTTCTGCACATGTAACTGGCCAGGCAATTACTTCTCCAAATCAGAGAAGCATGCAGGAAAGAACTGGCATTTAACACATCTTGGGACTCTTAAGCAGCAGATTTTTTCTAGGAACAAGTTTTATTTATTAACAGTAAATACACCCCTTGGTGTGATGATCAACTAATGAACTTGAAAGTAACATACAGATAGATGGCCAACATTATACCAGATCAGGTAAGACCAACACGGATGACAAGCCATGGTCTGAAAAGCATGTATTAGCAATCAAATGTTTTGAAAGCCAAGACTGAAAATCTTTTGGAAGGAATCAGGCAGCCTGGGGTAGGGCCTGGGCCTGTACAACTATGGTCCAGTGTGGTGGAGCAGAAGAGAACATTCCAAAGTGTTTGCAACTTCTCTGCACAGGTCCCACACACAAACATCTGTGACATCTTTCCCATCTGCAGTACTTTGGAGTATGAATCATAGCAACGAACTGTGAACTTCAGATTCCACAACACTTACATTTTTGAGATTATACCCATAATTATAATTCTATGCAAAATATGGGCTGTGTTTACTCCAAAAACCCAGCTGTTTACCTTATTAAGAAGAGGCTGCAGCTTGGTGAGTGCTATAACTGTAGCTTCTATTAGCACTTGGCTGTTGTAATTATCAGGGCCTTTTAAACAGCTCTCAAGTCCCTTTTGGCAGGAAAAAAAGAGTAATTAAAAATACACGCATAATTAGATTTTGCTTTGTAAAAAGCAGATCAAAGCTCTAAACAAAACTTGTTGCTCTCAGTTTATCAAGCTTGATGGAGCTCATTCTAAACCAATTCTCAAGGACTTTTACACAGGCAGATTTGCAGAGAAGTGAGGTATGTATTGCTGAAAGTAACTGCACAGTGGGTGTTAAACACCAAGGGTGAAGAATTTGAGAACAGCTCTCTTACAATTCAGCTGTCCAGTTTATGTCCACAGAAGTCTAATAAAGCACTTAAAGGAAACATTTAATGCACCATTACCTTACTATAGAATACAACCTTCTTGAGAAAATACAGAATGTCATATACAGACATGTCATATAATATATATAAAATATAGAATGTCATACAGAAAGCTAGACAGTCTGCTTCCAAGTTTTCTTACACAAATGCCCTGCTCTTTCTTGTATTTACTTATAACACATGAGATCATTAACTTCCTTTAAAAACAAACAGGAAATTGTGAATCATGTGCTCACAGCTTCATGCCTTCATAGAAGTTTTCTCATTGATGTAAATACTGGATCCATCTCAGAGTCCAGAATTTTAAACTCAATATTGAAAACTGTTGTTACTCTAGAAATCACAGCACTGACAAAACTTACACGCATAATTAGATTTTGCTTTGTAAAAAGCAGATCAAAGCTCTAAACAAAACTTGTTGCTCTCAGTTTATCAAGCTTGATGGAGCTCATTCTAAACCAATTCTCAAGGACTTTTACACAGGCAGATTTGCAGAGAAGTGAGGTATGTATTGCTGAAAGTAACTGCACAGTGGGTGTTAAACACCAAGGGTGAAGAATTTGAGAACAGCTCTCTTACAATTCAGCTGTCCAGTTTATGTCCACAGAAGTCTAATAAAGCACTTAAAGGAAACATTTAATGCACCATTACCTTACTATAGAATACAACCTTCTTGAGAAAATACAGAATGTCATATACAGACATGTCATATAATATATATAAAATATAGAATGTCATACAGAAAGCTAGACAGTCTGCTTCCAAGTTTTCTTACACAAATGCCCTGCTCTTTCTTGTATTTACTTATAACACATGAGATCATTAACTTCCTTTAAAAACAAACAGGAAATTGTGAATCATGTGCTCACAGCTTCATGCCTTCATAGAAGTTTTCTCATTGATGTAAATACTGGATCCATCTCAGAGTCCAGAATTTTAAACTCAATATTGAAAACTGTTGTTACTCTAGAAATCACAGCACTGACAAAACTTTTTGTCACCAAATCAATTTAAGGTATTTGAGTCTATTTACCTTGCTAAGAATTCGGATTATTTGTTTGATTTGTCCATGAGACACACGTTTACTTATGCAGCCAAAGACAACAAGTGCTCTTGGCTGCAGGGATGGGTTATACTGGAATGCAAACCTGTGAAGAAACAGAATACACAATATTAAACAAATACACAACAAATAGGCTGGATAACAAGAAACAGAATTCTAAATATATGACACAGGTGGGCAGGGGAGATCTGCAACATACTTTTGAGCTAGTTCAGTCCACTGGTCCAGCCACTTGCATGTTGGAATATCCCTCATACAAGCCTAAAAAGAATTTTAAAATTCAGAATGTGCAGTTATTTGAGCTCTCAGAAGTCAACTATTAATTATTCCCACATCAGGAGAGGTACAACTCACTACACCACTTGACTGTAGGAAGCAGTGCCCTCTTCCCTTAGGGAGAGTTTGTTTTGTTTTGAACCACATACCTCCATGATCTCCAACAAAGCTTCAGTAACAGTTTCCAAGGAAGTCAGTGCAAAAGTCTCCCTCTCATAGGAGCCAGGTGAGAAGGACCGGTCTCGGTAGCTGGACCGGAACGCTATGACCGCGGCTGATTTCACTTTGCTGATTCCAAACAGCAAATAAAATTTGGGCAGAGAGAACTCAGTCAAGCTCAGCCTTAGAACTTGCTTGGTCTCCTCTGTGGAAAAATTTGGACATATCAAATTTAAACTACTGAAATCCAATCTGTATTTTCCCCAGTTTTAGGCTCACCCTCCCACGAATACAAAAGGAGATGATCATCCTGTTTGTCACTAAGCACATTCCAACACTCTTCTCTTTGCCAGTTCTCCCAGAATATGCCCCCAAAACAATTCACAATGGGGCACTGGTGAAACTGGACACCAAGAAGGTGTATTCTAAAAACAGGTAGAAAGAAACTTGTTTAAAGGTGTGGTTCTGTGAGACTTTTCCTCACATTGGTTCAGAAAATGGAAACCTGGGGAGTTCCTGCTTTCAAATACCAACAGGATTGTATGTTCAAACTGCAATCACATTCTGCTTTTGGCTCTGGCACTGAAATGAAGAAAGCCACTTAAATCAGAAGAAAATTGCAGCCCTTCTACTAGCACTGGCTATTTATACAGTGCTGAACTTTCACTTCATTTCAGTGTACCTCAAAATTCATAGTTTACCCAGGAAGACTTGCCCTTCTCCCTGGGGTGTCACAGCACAGCTTTTCTTTAGACATACATGTGTATATTCACACACTCACTCTGTCAAGACATATCTAGGTATGAGTTTTCAGATACTTAAAAAAAATTAGATAAACTTTTTTTTTTCCTGTACAAAACCTACCCCAGTTTTTCCACTGTACTTCTGTGGTAAGAAGTGACAGGTACATATTAGCTGATACCAAGTATTTTAGGACTGCTGAAACACAGCAGTATGCAAAATACCTGTGATAACAGTCTCATTTAAAAAAATTCCCTTATGTAATTGGTATTTTTGTTGCCACATTATGCAACCATTCCAAAGATGCACATCAGCCAGTTTTAGCACAGATATTTTCTCCTTTCTTTGCATTACAGGAACTGATTTGTACTTTCTTCTCTTTTTCTAAAACCCAGTATACAAACAATTTACATTATGTACCTACTCTAAACCTGACCTGACTTTTTAATTCCACACTCATTCATTGTAGATCATAGTCTTCCTCTGATTGGTATGCAAGCTAAATTACAACATGGTATTTACAAACTCTCAGAATAGTTTGAAAAGACAAAGACAACTCAAACATTTCTCAACCAAACTAAGGGGCCATCAGCCTAACTGAAGATCTGAAAAACACTCACCACTGAAGTGAAGCTGTGAACAAGTGCAAAGAGAATGAATGATGTTGATGACAAGACCATGAGTGGAAGCTCTGAGAGAAAGGGGACCCGTGGCCACCAAGAGAGTAACAACATGGAAGAGGTAGGGGAGATGTGCTGCCACATCCAGAGAGTTGTTAAAGGAGAGCATCAGCATGTAGCGTGCGAGGATGGCGATATCATCCCACATCAGGTGCTGCTCCAGCGTAGGGGTTGGAGACAGACAAGTCTTGTCAATTATTTTACACATCCTTCCAATCACCTGAAAAGACAGCAGTCACTTTGCTTCAATAAAAGAGCACAGCTCAAAATTTCAGTTAAAAACCTTTACATTCTAACATTGGAATTATTCTATTGCTTGGAACCTGTTTTATAAATTTGTTTTGCATTATTGCCTGCAATATATTATCAGAAAGCATCTCACTATCACATTAATGGAAACTGAAATTATTATATAAAAGGAAATGAAGGCAACAAGGGAACTCACTTTGCTTGAAACCAGTTTCACATTTCCAGAAGCAAGGGCTACAGCTGTGTCTGCCATAACTTCAGCTTTTATGGACCCTAAGCCCCCTGTGGCACTAGTTTTGATGAAACTGTCCAAAACCACATCAAGGAGATCTGTTATCTGTAGGAGAAAATAAATGAGTTTTTAATCAGTCAGATTAACTTAGAAACAAACTGTAATAAATTCTGCAGAATTTGTACCTGTCCAAGGCTTCCCCATATTTTAGCCTGAATAGAAGGATACATCTGCTTTTCATTTATGGTCATTGTTATCAGCTTATCAAGAATTGCAGTGACTCGCTGGCGCTTGGCGTCGTCGTTGTGTTTACAGAACCGGACCAGATTGGACAGCCAGGGGGTCATGTACTCCAGACAGAGATGTTTCAGTTCAATACCTGAAATAAAAACTCACCTTGTAACACAGAATCAGCACTGCTCTCATGGATAATTACGTGTGAACACTTTTCCTTTCCATTTAATTGTCTAAAATCATTCCCATCAGAGCTGAGCAAATAGACATGCTTCAAAAGGAAACATACTCTAATAATGACATCAAAGAAACATCTGTAGATGTTGATAGTTTCACATCTTATTAAGAGATGTGACAAAGATCTCCACATTCAGAATCACATGGGACTACTTAAGATAATTTATTTTCAATCTTGAGCATCTATTCTCAACAGCTTCCAACAGTAAAGGCAGAGCTGAATTATGCCTGGAAAACAGGACGGCAGAAGTAGGAGAGATATAATCAGTCTGAAAAGATTAATTCTGGTTTGACTGAAAAATTCTATAACTCTTCTGCATATGTATATTCTAGAGTTCAAACTTGCACTATCATGGACTTCAAATTTTGATTTTTGTACTGCAATCTTCTCTACTTCTGGTGAATTAATAACATCCTGACAGATCTATCCAAAGAGCTCACTGAACAAAACTGGCAAGAGGTATGAAACAAACTATTTGTGGTGATCTCTCTGGATGACCTTAACCCTCTAACTGAATGAGATGTCTAGTAAAACTTATTTTAACATTCATTTCAAAGTTTAAAAAGCAGTTGTCTTTTTTTTGTTGTTATTAATCTACTTCATGAGAAAGGAAAGGGCACATTCCAATGTGAAGGGGAATGTTTTGGCTCCAACAGATGCCATTCCAGCTCGTGAACTGCCTGGCTTCAGAGAGTTACACAACTTGAGGGAACAGATATAAATGATCTTAAAAAAACAGCTCTAAGAAGCATCACAACTTATTGTGACACAGTAACATGAGGAAGTTTAATTGACTAAGCTAGACTAAGCTAAAACTTTTCCAATTCATGGTGAACATTAAGGAATAGCAGTGCTACTTACTAGATTTGCTAAATCCAGAAATACACTCTTCCAGGAACTCTAAGGTGAGGTGTGGCTCGTTAGCTGCAAGAGTCTTACTAATAGATACAATAAATAGTGTGTTGTTGGCAGGAATACACAGACCTGAAGTTTCCAGTAACTGGCCCTCAATCTTTAAATTAAAGGTACAAGTTAAGGCACACAGGAGATTATAGGCAGCAGACCTGTAACAAAGCAAGCAACGTGACTTGTAATAGTTTTCTTGTACATTTTAAAATATACACATTACACCAAGGCACTGACATTTTCAAAATCAAATCAATGCTGCTCTGTAAGAGATTACATTTAAATCCTGAACTTTTTTCCCTGTACCAGTTGAGACTCAAAGACAACAACCTTTGAGAAATGAAAGGAATTACTCCTCTGCTTGCTTTATACAAATTTGGATGACGTTGAAGGACTTTGGACTAGACTTCTCAGAAGGGCCTGCAGTTCCAGGGAATTCTACATATTTCCTGGTGCACCCGAGCTGCTGGGAGAGGGCTTGCCATGGCCCTGGGTAGGCACCCAGCCTGAGGTCATCCCTTCTGACAAGACCCAAGAGCCTGCTCTAAGAGCTACAGCTCCACATTATTCAATGTGAAGGTCAACAGCAGGAAAATCAAAAGTACTCCTATACATACACAGCAAAGCATGAGTGTTTCTCCTTATCAAGATGAATTATTAAACTTCCTGTATGCCTCCAGTTACCCTGAGAGGTCACATGCCTTTCTTCACCTACAGAAACGAAATCTTTCCTTATCTTAAAAAGCCCATATTAGTGAGTTGCGGTAAAAGAAAAACTGTTTTGCTAACACTTCGGAAACCTTGGAAAGCCCATTTTAAAATATAAATTTTCAAGATCTGTACCTCAAAC
This sequence comes from Chaetura pelagica, assembly GCF_000747805.2. NCBI lineage: Eukaryota > Metazoa > Chordata > Aves > Apodiformes > Apodidae > Chaetura > Chaetura pelagica. Next base: position 285,487 of record NW_009952560.1, on the reverse strand, counting down.
TGGGGTCTGAACTCCCCAGGTTGAGCAGTGCTATGTTCAGCAGCGTTCCAGGGACATCCTTGGGACGGATTTTGGTGTGCTGAGGGATGGAGTCTGGTTGTGACAGCTCCCACCGTGTCCGGATATGAATGATGGACCTCACGATGGCTTCACACTCCTGGTGCATGAAGGTGAGTGGTGTGCCTTGGTTGGCAATGGTTAAGGTAAACTGGTTCTCATCAACAAGACAAATTTCCTCAATTTCAGAGGCATAGTAGATATCGTTCAAAAACACTGTTTGTCCCAAGACTCTTGTTCGTTCTGCTGACGTCACCTGCACAGCTGTCGACCCAACCTTAAAAGGGAACAGAAAAATGGTTCAGCATCTATTGCTAACAACAGAAAGAGAGAAAAGTCTGACAGAAATACAGATATTTAATTCTATAATCCCTAAGGAGGCATACTAACGAGTTGCGATTTCTCCTCAAGACAGGAGAGGAGAAGTAAGAGTTAGTAAAATGATTCTCAAAACCTTACGTGGGTTTCTCCTCTCACTCTGTACAAGTGACGAACTTAAAGTTGTCATATGGCCAGCTTTAAAGAACAGGAAATTCATGAGGAACAGCATTAGAAGGACTTACTTTAATAGAAACTTTGGTGTCTTTATGAGCCAGTTTGAGAGCATTGTGAAACACTTTCAAGTCCTCCTCCAAAGCCAAGGTAGCTGCTGGGAGCTTCTGCTGGTCGTGCTCGATGTGCTCTGCCAGTTTCCCTGGAGAGTCTATGAAAATAAGCCTTTTGCTTCCTTTCAAACCTGTCAAGAGCCTTTCATGGTATTTGGTGTATTCTCTGACCCAAGAGTTACAGTTATAAATAAAAACGGCTGATACGTTTTCATAAGCAAAGCCTGGAAAAACTACAAACCATTTAGAAAGAAAGTCTGTTTTAAAGCGATTACTGGGGCCAGCATGTGTGAGGTCCACGACAATTTCATATGGCTTTGCATAGTATGGCTTCAGAGTCAGCAGGACATGGTAGATCAGCAAATCTCCATTGATCTGACCAGTCTTGAATCTGGAAGAAACCAAGACAGACATAGATCCACATTAAAGCACTGGAGTGGTGCAGTGCACATACTACTACCACGCTAAACCTGACTGATCTGCCACTTAGTTCTACACACACCATTAACCCAGAGAAATGGGCTGGAGCACTGGGTGCAGGTCTGGGCTCCCCAGCTCAAGAAGGACAAGGAACTATGGGAGAGAGTCCAGCACTGAGATGATGAGGGAACGAGAGCATCTGCCTGTGAGGAATGGCTGAAAGAGCTAGGACTGTTCAGCTCAGAGAAAAGGAGGATGAGAAGGGTTCTCTTCAGCACTGATCAATATCTACAGGGGGTGTCAGGAGGATGTGGCCAGACTCTTCTCAGTGGTGTCCAGTGACAGGACAAGGGGCAATGGGCACAAACTGGTACACAGGAGGTTTGACCAAAATATCAGAAAAGACTTCTTGACTCTGATGGTAACAGAGCACTGGGACAGGCTTCCCAGGGAGGTTGTGGAGTCTCCATCCATGAAGACATTCCAAACTCATCTGGACATGTTCTGTGAGATCTGCTCTGGGGACCCTGCTCTCACAGGGGGGCTGGACTAGATGATCTCCAGAGGTCCCTTCCAATCCCTGCCACTCTGTGGCCGGACTGGCAGCTGCAGCCTCGGAGCATCACCCTGCCATGGCTCCAACCACCTGCAGTGCCAGTTAAAATGGATTTAACTCAATTTTGAAGTGTCACACAACCTACCACAGCCAAGCAACCTCCAGACAGACAGGAGGTTTAGTCAAGCAGAAGGAAAAATACAGTCCGTGCTGGAGAGGCAAGAGTGCATCACTTAGATCAATATTGGGTACCATGAAAAGAGCTCAGAGTTTCTTTAAGAATTGTAAGTCCCTGAAACTAATTTTTTAACCTCCTTAGAGATTCAAATTCTATCTACATGTAGAAAAATATATTCATTTCAGAAGTCTTAATTAAGACTAATTAAGCATCCACATAGCAGCTTTTTCAAAGGGTCTCAAGCTCATTTCATTCACTAGATTCTGCAGCACACTCAAACACTTGGTGCAGTGGCCAGTCCTCTGAGCAGTACAAGAGGATTTGTCTAAAAAATACCTCTTTCCAGAAAAACATTCAGATAATATATAAATGCTAAGAACCTTTTGTTCTCATTTAATGATTCTCTGAATTTCATTAGACTGGAAAGTGTATCTGCCTAAACCAAGTCCCTGGAGTCAGCACAGCAGATAAAACTCTAATAGGAAGAATAAATTAAAAATCAAACTCAACAGTAGCTCATGAACATCTAAGGTAGTTTTAAATACCTGTCACTGTTTCAGGCCAGCAGGAACACTTTCAAGGCAAACCAAGAGCCTATGGAAAGAGCTAATAAATGTAGTTTTAGGTATGCTGGGACCCTGCTTTTAGTAACATCAGGGATAAAACACCTGAACACAGGATAACTGAGGAGATCCATTTCATTAATGTAGCATGTTTGTCTGCCAAAGATACTTCCCCTCATGTTATTTCCTGTTCTGAGAGCTAATTTGGGCAAGTTGGTGTTTTCCCCCCCTAACGTGTCATGGTATGGGTGTTACAAAAAGGAAGTGTGTCATCTCTGTGGTTTTACTTCTCCACTTAGAGTAAACGACATATAATTTCAGCTACAGATTTGCTTAAAAAATACCAGCATTGACTAAATCTACTTCCTTTATGTTAAGAGCAAAATACATGCACAAAGACATTTTATTGTCCGAGGACTAAATACCTGAAACATCCATTTTCTTCTGACTACATCTTGACAAGGTAAGTACACATATTATTTCTCCTATTTTAAGTTCCACTTCCAAATTTTTTAGATTTTGTAGAAAATTATAAGCAAAAGTATCTTTAAAGATGTTCAAGTAACTCAAAGACAGTAACGATCTGTACAAACATTAACTCCAATTGAATTAAGGCAGCTTATAACTGTATTTTTAGTAATGTTAAAAAGGTTATTCACAATCAAGACTCCAAAGAATTAACAGTGACAGCCACTACTTGGCTCTGTTGTTCCTCTGTATTGCAGATCTTACTGTGCACTGATAGAAGAGCCTATCAATACCTATGCACAAAGGGTTGAACTAAAGAAAAAAACAGCTCTTTAAGGATCAGTCCTTTGCTCTCATGATTTTAAGCAAAGTCCTTAACAACATCAGTTTATTTTTAAGAAAAGCACATCTGATCTAGAATGCTACAATTAACACTGCACTTACTGTACTGTTGGAGGGAGCAGGCAGAGAGAGTTGCAACTCTGGGACAGTAGCATTAAATAAATCTGTACCATCAAAAACATCTCAGTTCTGTACATTATGCAGAAACTTTGATGTGAAATGTTGTTTTCTTTCAAACAAAAAAGGGCTTTGCTGGTTTTGATTTTTTCTTTTTTAAAGTATGCTACAAGGCATCCTCCAGGCAAACTACCATCTAAAGATAATTCTACCTGAGCTGTAGTCAATTACTAAGATTGTTTCTAGTCCAAACTTAACAATAAGGATCCATCTCAGAATGGAGTCTAATTTTGTTATGGGTGACCTGCCAAGTAAGAGACATATCAATATTTTGCTGCTCCTTTGTCACACAAGGAGAGACATCCACAGTGTCCCCTGCTTACACACCAGGCATCTCACTTTCTTTTCCATATCACTTTCATTTTCCTGGAGGGCTTCAGCCATTTGAAGCACTGCCATTTGGATTTTTCAAGATAGGCAAGTTCACCCCTTTGATTTTTGGGAGAGAATATACTAAGTTCTCCCCTAGGGTTGCTAACAAATTTTGACTATGCTAAAAGTAAACATTGTCAGGAATATCTGGAAATTACTTAATCTTACAACCATACTGAGATGCTTTGTTACTTTTCAAGTCGCAGCTTCAAGAACAAATGTATTTTCAAAAAAAAAAGCACTGCTACTTTTAGCTATATAGTATTTACATGTGAAGTAAAGCTAGTCTGTAACATTCAAAAGTAGTACTTTGTTCTGTTCAAAGACACACGGGCAGGGACTATAAGCTTTAAATTCTAAGGGTGTTTCCACTGCAAACTGGAGGAAGCAGCAGAGAAGGGGTTCAGTGCTTGTCTGATTTGTCACTAGTATTTTGAGGTTATTATCTTAGTATCAAACTAACCTAAAGATCAGTTTCCTGCCCTCCAGACAAATTCAACAGGTACAAATTTGAATACTGCTCAAATGTGAAACAGAACATACTAATGGTAATACCATTTGCATCACCATCTCAGGCATTTTAAAGGAAATGTCACAATCTGTAGCATGTTGGTGGGAAAAAATTGAGAAGTACATTTGTGTACTTTTGCACAACAAAGAAGAAAAATTAGAGAACAAAGCTTTTCATAGGCATTTATAAAATACTCCAGACTCCAGCTATACTAAGAAATGTAAGATGAATTGCTGTCATTTACAGGAACTTGTCAGATTAGAGTTTTTTATTTTACCATCTTTACAAGCATGGCTACATTTCCGACTTTCAGGGGAATACAGAAAAGTAAGAAGCAACAATACAGGTTTCTCCCTTCACTGTATAAAAGAAGTGATGAACTTAAAAGTTGTAGTACAGCCAGCTTTAAAAAGCAGGAACTACACAGAGTCTGCCTCTACACCACAAAGTAGTTAGTAGGAAACACTTTCCATTCTCTCTTTGCTCCATGTTCTTTTTTAATCTTCATATATTTCTTATAAACCTCAAACTGTCAGAAGTTGGAGGCAACCTATTCTTTCAGCATACCAAGTACTTCAACTTGTCCTCCTACATCCACCAAAAATGAGGTCAACTTACTTTTTTTTTTTTTAATTAAAGAGGCTGCTGCCTTGTATTCCCTGAGAAGTTCAATTCAAAGCTCTACAAACTAGCAATTGCTAAACTAATACCATCATTTGTATTTTTGCAGGTGACTAAAAAGGAAGATGAAGACAGAAAGGCATAGCAAACCATATTTGGCCTTCCCTGTTGTGATAATCTTTTCTTTGTGCCTGCAAACGAGTGCAAACCACACTGATTATCCTCAGGTTACAAATGAGACCTGGAATCCTATCAGCCAAAACCTCAGTGGAAGCCAGAACATAACAGAAGCCAATACAAATTCTCCTCTGAGCATCAATTTCAGCAGTAAAACACCTAGTTCTCAAATGCAGACAAATACCCTGCTACCCTTATCCTCCACCTTGGCCCAAAATTCAACATCTTCCCCTGTCAGAAAAGCTGTTCCTGTCACTGGAGGACCAAGGAATATCAGCAAATCCAAGGGTACAGTGACAAAAGAAACATGTGAAGACAATAAGTCTCTTATACTGATTTGCTTTATTATAATAGCAGTACTTGTGCTTATCTGCACCTTCTTATTTCTGGCAACAGTTATAATAGCAAACAAAATGTCCTATCTCAAAAAAACTCAGCAAGGAAAACGTAGGCCCAGGAGCAATGGTGATATTGTGGCTACTAACAGCTTCTGGCCAACAGCAGCAGGAACATGGCAGAGGATGCCAAGGGAGACAATTGAAACAGACTTGATAATGCAAGACTTGATAACAGGAAGAGATGCTGCAACACAAAGGAAATCCAAAGATGAAACTACTGAGAAACTCACTAAAGAAACAAACAACGAACAGGAAAACAAAGAACCATCGAAGTCACACAAACCCATTTTAACCAATTTTGTAGTTGAGATTTAACTCATGCCCAGGTAAAAATTAATCTTTTGCCTTTTTAACCTCAGTAATAGATGGCAAAAAACTTAGCTTTCAAGTAACAACATGAATTTTAACATAGGAAAACTAAATTCAGATGTTAGGGTTTTCCATTCATGACAGTGGGAATGCTGCAGCAACACCGGGGAGTCAGATTGTGTTCAATACCTTTCTATAAATAGCATCAAGACCAGTTTTACTCCTTTGACCAGGAATCGTGGTGATGGGAGCTGAACGGGATAAAACAGAAGGACAGAAGTCTGCCCATTCCCAAAGATCATGAGGGGACAAAAAAGGAAAGGACTGTTAGTCTAATAAAGACACCAAATCATAAGGTGCTGCACAGGGATAACAAAGTTGCTTTTTCAGGAAAACCACAATTCAGTCACAACTTTGATGCAACCATTGAATCAGGAACTGGTCCCTCTCAAAATGCCCTTTCAGCTTTTTCCATCATGAACTTCTTAAACAAGCTTAACTGCTCCTGAACCAGATTGAGAGTTGAATCATATTTATTATGTTTTGACTTTGTATCTGAATATATGAAGTTTGCCTTATTTGTTAAAATGCAAGAACTGTTTCAATTTATCTCCAATAAACTGGAAACATTTCTTCTTAAATAACTTACATGATACTATTTCTCTAAGAGAAAATATTACAAAAAATATTATACAAGGCAGTTGGGAATATTATATTCCCATAACATTTGCTCAAGGTCAGTAAAGGTCTTCTCTGCTGTCTAGTTGTGATTTCTTGTGTCACAGAAACACGGTGCAACACTCCACACCAGTGGAAAGGAGAGAGAGGGAATTCTGTCAGCCATCTCTAAAACATGAGGAGAAAGGCCTGAAGAAGAATAAGGGCAAACTGTGACACATCAGTGATGACAACTTTGTACTTGGAGGAGATGAACTGAGAACATCTCACACTGGTGACAGAAAGAGAGCTGAAGGGCAGGGTTGGGACATGCTGCATTGCAGTTACCTTCTCCTTTCCCAAAATGACCACAAGCCCAGGAGGGAACAGCAGAGGTGTGCAAGTACTAGAAAAGGAATCTGAGATAGCAAACATGAGACTCTAACCTGGTGTAAAACTGCTCACAGGTAGGAAGGTAACAGAACTAAAAGAGAAGAATGAATGTGTAAGAGTTATCCAGCCTGCACACAGGAGCACAGATGTTATTAGGTAGTAGATTAAAGAGGTAAACCAGCATTGTCATAAGAACAGGCAAAAAAGGAAAGAATCCTGATTGAATCAGTGAAAGGAAGGAAAAACAGAAAGGAAAAAGAAATGTGCTTGAGGTGGGAACTGTGGTGAGAGATAGGTGGAGACCATGAGGGTTGAATAGAAATTTGATGAGATGAAAGAATCAGACAGGAAACTTGGAGTTACAGTGTGAGTATGGGATCAGGATCTGGGTTTGCTGCAGGACCAGGGAGAGGCTGAAAAAAAGAACAGGTGTAATCAGAAGAGGCACAACAGGAGAAGTAGGAGGAGATGAAGCTGCAGAAGCATCTGGTAGCAGCTACTTGGCACTGGCAGAACACACTTTCAAAATGCCATGAAGACATATTTGTGCGGGTTCCTGTTTCCCAGGCAGCCTCTCTAGGAGACAAAAGAAAGTAGTTTGGGTTGTCCTAAATGGTAGGGACAGACAGTGGGAAACTATCTGCTCAGGGAGCACAGCCCTCCATTGAGGTACAACATTGTCCAGACAGAAAATGAACATGGAGAGTTGGGGTGAAATCTGCAATTATCTGCCTTTTAATGAAGTTACAGAAGTGAGCCAGCAGCCTGGGATCAGATCGCTCTCCATGACTCACTGTACTGAGCCTAACAATGCTTTTCCACTAATAATCAGGACAGTGCACCAAACCCATCACTGAAATTAAATCAGGATGATTCAAATCCAATTCAAACTCACATCATTTTTGATTCACACTGAAGCAGCGATAACCGCTCGCAACAAAGACAGGCAAACAAGTATGTACGAATTTCTACATAACAAAAGCCACAATCATTTCAATATTTGAGTTTTAGAAAAACAACAGAGCTGAAAAGTTTGCTCCTCAAGCTTGTAAACTCCGACTTAAAACTCTTAGTAATCTCTCCACTCTTGACACTTCCTGCAGCAAGTGTTGGTAAACTTCCTCTTCAGCTGCAGAAACCTACTTCAACATGAAATGAGCCATTTTCAACTCTGACTTTCAGCACACACTCTGCCTCCCTAAGGCTTCAAACAGCAAAGTCAGATGATACTGGCTTGGTAGAAGATAAATTTTCAGGTAAGAATCAACCTCAAGATAGAAGGGCTTAATATTTGTCTTATTTGGTTTGAAATGGAACTGCATTGATTGTCTGTATGTCCTGATTTCAGGGCATATTCAAAGCTCTTGCTGAATGTTTATCTTAAAAGTATTAGGGTTTCAAAGGCATGTTGTTTGGTGTTGTTACTATGAACTATCATGAGCTCTACCTGGAAGTATTATTTGATTATATCTTGAAGAGAGGGGAACAGAAAAATAAATTATTTCTTCCCTGTTTAAATCTTACAGAGTTTAGATCAAAATGATCCCAAGGAGTATTAATGTACTACTCACAGGTGCTTACACTGCTATACATGAAATTTAGCTTTGCAGATTTGTAAACCCACAAAGATTTATGCATGTTAATTTCCCAGGAACAGTGTCATGTTACAAGCATTATAGTAACTAATAAATTAGCTCAAATTGCATGAACGTAATCTCAGATATAAAACCAGTACGTACTGAATATATTTTATGATTTGTTTCATACAGAGATATTCAGAGACCTAAACTCTAAACAGTACAGGAGCAAAAAAAACAAACTGTTTCATGCCAACAAGTTAACATTAACACCAGCTCCTTGAATGTAAAAAGTGTTCCATATGAAAGAATTTATTTATAAAACCAGATTAACATTAGAATGCTGTTCCATTACAGCATCAGTGTTTGGAAACTTTTAAAAATTATTACACTCTACTCTGATCTTCTGAAGGGAGGCAAGAACAGGAAATAAAAGTTTAAGAGTCTTCAAGTTTCAAAAGCTTTTTACTTTGCTCTGAACTCCATCAAAACAAGACAATTTTCTTTACTGGTGACAATCCTGGTTGTCAATATTCCTGCCAGTGTTTAATGTTCTGTTCCACATTCACAACCCTGAATGATAAATGTTGTTGTTTTCTAACACTGTGATCTCTTCTCTGCTGATGCCTTTTTCTGATAAGGTGAAAGGAGGTCATAATAATCTAGACACTCTCTTCAAATTCACTTAATTAGAATGATCAATAATGTTAAAAATCTGCCTGTTTGCAAAGTCAGTGACAAACCTTATTATGCCAATTGAGGAGACATGAAAAGCTAGACAGAGTCTAGTATTATTTTCACTACTATAGTATTAACATAAAATTGCCTGGAGTCAGTAAAGTGTAACTACAGAACACGAAGTTTTCATGTTAGTATGTTCTGTTTCATTTCTGCTTCAGGGGAGGACATTTT
>NW_009952560.1:243870-276167 GCF_000747805.2 Chaetura pelagica | reverse complement strand
ATTCCTGCTACAGGAGAAGACATCTTTAAAGAGGCTGCAGGAAAATGGCTGTCACCCAAGTAATACTGGTTCTCTTCTGTGGAGAAATCTGGAATTCACTTTCTACAGTAATACCTCAAAACATTTCCATCAGTAAAAGAAACGCACACACCAGCAGCAGGAGCCCAACAGAAGACAAAGCTCCTCTGTACCAGTTGCAAGCAATTGGACTTAGTTTACACAGATCTGGAAGAGCCCTGAATGTTCCGCCACCAGCTCCATCCCCCAAAGCAAATGTGGAACCTAGTGATGGAGGCTGGATAGCAGCAGTGATCATTGGCATCATTTTGATTAGCATGATATTGGCTATTATTATAATCCTTGTGTGGAAATGCTGCAAGAAGCCAGTTCTGATTGACTCAACCTGGGCAGGTCGTTCTCCATTTGCAGATGGAGACATGCCAGAAGTCCTTGTGGACTCTGACCAGGCTACCAAACGTTCATCAGTGTTATTCATGTTGCCTTGGAAATCAAAACAAGACACACACTTAGAACACAACCCCATTTCCTCAGAGAAACCACCTGCCAGCACTACCAGTAATGAAACAAGCCAACTGCCTCCACCAGCTGAAGATTGCTCTGTAGCCACGACTTCAGGTTCCCCCACGGATCCAGCTCCAGCTCCTACCTCAGAAGCAGACAACTGTGCACCTGTCTCCTGTCCTCCCCCAGCACCTTCACCTGGATCCTCAGACCTGCCACCTCCACTTGACTGGCTCAGGGAACCAGCTGAGGATCTCAGTGCTAATCTCAGCAAGAACCAGGAATTCCACTTGGAAACTGAAGAACAATTGCCCCCACCACCTGAGCCATTTATTCAAGAGATCCACGAACTACTGCCCCAGCCACAAGACCCTTTGTAGAGTGCCAAAACTGCTTTCCAGCATACTTCACCTTTTTTTTAATGAAGTATGTTCAAATAACTAAAAAAAGGAGAAGTGGACTGAGGCAAGAACAGTGAGACCACAGCATGGGCATTTCCCCAGTGTTTCTCAATTTCAGCGTTCACAAAAGGGAACAACCTGCTTCTGCTTGAAGCAAATAATTTCAAAACACAATCCAGATTCTGCCCATTAGTTATCTGTAATTAATGATTCCAGATTTTGGAGGTGACAGGAAACAGAGTATGCAAACCTCTGTGTGCCAGGACACATGGTCGTGGAGCTTTCAAGACACAGCACAGCTTGAGAGGTGCTCTGAGCTTTTACAAATTGTTCTACTAGGCTGTATATGCAAATGCAGTGAATTCAAGTTAATTTTAATAAAGCTTTCTAAATAAAGATGTTCTGGTCACTTTAAAGCACAACTGAGTATTTGCTTAGATAAAAAGATTCAAATTCCAAACCAAATTACAATTCTTTTTTTGGGTCCAAACCCTCATTTTTAAGGCCCAAATCCTCACTTCTGCTTTCCAAACTCAAATTTTGAGGGTCTAGTGCCCCCATTTTAGTGGCCAAAGTCTAAAGGCCTCAACATGACCATATTGTCTTTCATACAAAGGCCCATTTTCTGCATACAACAAGGTAACAACCTGGAACCAATGGATCACAGGTATCCCAAACAAATCCTCTCAATGGGCATCCCTTCTTCTTCCCTAATAGCAACAGAATTTCCCTTAGATCAAATACTGCCAAAAAGTTTACTGGTGTAAAACCTTCAGTCACTTCACACTACAGTTTGGTAAAGCAGAGAACAGTGTAAGTGAACAGTTAACACAGTGGTTACTAAAAAGTAAAAATGGCTCCAAACACTGGAAGAACAAATATCAAAAAACTTTCTTTTACCCCCAGGACTTTTATGGAGAAATTCCAGACAGTTTGCACAGCAGGCAAATAATTTGCAGAATGAGTTGTGCACATTGACTAATTTCTTCCTCTGAAGAAGGAAGACTTTGTGCACATTGACTAATTTCTTCCTCTGAAGCACTATTTTAGAATGCAGTCAATATTACTCATATAAAATTTAAATATTCATTTAATATTGCCCAGATGTCAGATTCCTTTTAACTCAAGGTGTTCTCAGTGTGCCACGTGTGTCTTTCTGAGCCCTGAGCACAAGTGAAGCTCAGTGTCCTGTCTAGACACAGACCTTTTGAGAAGCCTTTTAGTGGGAAGTAGGAGGATGGTATCAGAAGTAAACGAATTTTATTTTACTTTAATGAGTATTGAATGATTACATTTATAGAAAGAAGTTGCTTTATGCTGAAGCTAGTCTTCCACAACATCTCTGCAATATGGCAAAGAGATCAGTTTTGAGTTTGCTTGGGGAGGGAATATCATGGTGAATGTTGCACAGAGCACAAGTTTGCACATAGTGTAACAATAAACTTCACAATCTTTATCCATAAAATTGAAGTTATAAGTGGTGCAAAACCTGTTCTAGACTGCTGTGCATAGAAAAAGATATTTACAATTTTCTCCTCCCATTTATATAAGCTGTGTGATTGTGTATGCCTCAAGTATAGCACCTGAGTTAGAAAAGATTTCTCTGTTTTTTTAAGGCTTGTTGCATTACACTAGGTTAAAATTAACAGCACTATAAACTACATCCGCTCTTACATTGCTTGAATAAATTCAGATACAAGTTCTCCTAAGGGAATCTATGAAATCCTACAAATCCTATATTATACCTGACAATGTAGCCTGATCTGAGGAGTAGAAAACTAAACATTTTAAAATCAGGAGAAGATCTTCTCACAGTATGGCTTAAAAAAGCCTAAGATAGAAAATCTAAATTAGCATTAACCTTTATTACAGGAGGAGAGGTTCATAGAAGGTAAAAAAGAACACAACTTAACATGACTTTTTAAGCAGGAACCTTTAAATGGAATCATAGCTTAAGCTAAACCAGCCCACAGACACTTCCCTGAGAGCGGCTTGGGGAGCAATATCACATCTGACGCCGTGAGGCATTAACAGGGCATAAAATCTAGATATGGAGAAGTGATTCAAATTATAAAACCCAACTCTTTTTTTTTTTTTTTTTGAGTAGGCTCCTTTTGCAATCAATTTGAGTCAGCACCAGCTCTGCAGTCCTCCAGTGTAGTGCAGATCAGGTGGTTGCAGAGCCCCAGCCAGCAGCAAGACGATGCAGCTGAAGAGACAAGCACAACCCACAGACAGCAACTGTAGCTACTCTCTAGAACAAGGCGACCTCTGAGCTATATTCTTTCCCAGAAAAGATGTGCTGATATTGGAGAAGAGATCACGGTAAGTTTGTGCTTTTCATTTTTAGTCACACACAAGAAAAACAAACAACAAACAAAACAACAAACCTACTACAAAATTAAGGGGCAGAAATAAAAGCAAAACGATGAGTTGATGACGGATGCTTGCACCAGAAATTTGCTGCAGTGTCAGAGATTGGTTACTAACATTAATTCAGCTTTCAAACATGTGTTACCAGCTTTGAGAATGTAATTAACACTTGAATAAGGAAAAATAACTATGTGCATGTTAGCATGAATGTGGAATTTGGGTTTCAAACTAAATTCCTAACATTTTAAGATGTATTTTAAGCAATTCTACTTAAGGAAATAGCATCTATGTATGGGGGGGACTGCTACATTGCTGCAGAGATTTGTAAAGCAGATCTAGTTGACAGCCATTTTTCTCATCCTGTATAAAAGAACACATTATTCGAAACATAATATAGGCTTGAAATCACTAAAAACAAGAAGCAGACATTGTATAATGTTTGGAAGAGACTTGCATTTTCGGAAGAAAGCCCTCATTTGAGCTTGAGGGGGAAAGGGAGATGAAAAAACAAGTCTCATTCTGCCAGACAACATGACAGTCTATGAAGGGATGCTTTGTAAAAGTCTCTCTTGAACAATTCTAAAAAGGACCATGCCACAAAGGGGTTTATTGATATTTTTACTTAATTTCTCCTGCAAGTGGTTGTTGCAAAGACAACCCTTAAAAAGAAATGAAAGATATTATATGGATTTAAAAGGTGTCATTTTGGTATATTTATTTCCAGGCAACAATGGAATACCAGATATTGAAAATATCTCCCTGTCTGCTGGTTCTTCTGTTTTTTATACCCACTGTTCTGGGTATCTGTCCTTCTAACTGTACATGCTCAGGAAACGACAGGAATGTGGACTGTTCAGGTAGAAACTTAACTATACTGCCACATGGACTTCAAGACAATATTACATATTTAAATCTGTCCTTTAACCAGTTCGTAGATCTCGACCATCAGCTAACAAGATTCACCAATTTGAGGACCCTTGATATTTCAAACAATTGGCTCAAGAATGTTCCTGCACATCTGCCCAAGTCCTTATGGGAATTATATGCCAGAAACAACAACATTAAAGTTCTTCAGAAACTTGACACCGCTTACCAGTGGAATCTTAGAGTGCTCGACGTTTCCAGGAATATGGTGGAAAGAGCTGTTCTGATCAACAACACCCTGAGCAGTCTCAAGTTTCTCAATCTCAGTAGCAACAAACTTTGGACAGTTCCAACCAACATCCCCTACAACATAGAGATGGTGGATCTATCCAACAACTTCTTGTCCCAGATACTCCCAGGAACGTTGCTGAGGCTACAGCACCTCACAAGCCTCTACCTGCACAACAACAAGTTCACATACATTCCTGACAAGGCTTTTGACCAGCTCTTGCAGCTCCAAGTAGTAACACTGTACAACAACCCATGGGCCTGCAGTGATGAACAGAATATCCCATATTTGCTGAAGTGGGTGCAGGAAACAGCTGCCAGTGTGGTGGGGGCTCCCTGTGCCAACCGTTCCATGCTCTGGGTCCATGGCACCCCTACTCCCCCCAGCACAGACTCCAGCCTCATGATTAAGGGAATGAAGGCAGCAGATCAAGCTTCTTCCCCAGTGGCAACTGAACCAAGCAAAATGACCAAAGTGCATAAACAGTTTAAAGCCAAGGAGGTGACTACCTTGGCAACCTTCAGCCAGACCATACTGTTCACAAGCACAGAGCGACCACCGCTCCTCTACCCAGAAGACCTGACAACTGGGAAGGTTGGCTCTCAAGAAGCAGCTGCCACACACACCATCTACATCAAAGATTCAACCGAGGTGAACTCAAGCCTGGCTCGTTCAACAGGATCATCCACTACTCCTATGACTTTAAGTATCACCAGTGGAATGCCAACAAACTACTCCAAAATGCCTCAGAGCACAACTGCTACCTTAAGGAAAGAGGAATCCACAACAAACGTTTTGAATACTCATCAGCCCTCCAGAGCAAGTATCTGTGAGATATATTTGGTTTATGTCGTTATGCTTAATGCTGTGGCAATGTTTATTGGCTAAGGGCTTGTGTCTTGTGAAATGTACTGAGTTTATTCCTGTGATACATCGCTGGAGCTAAGACATCAGGTCAAATAATGAATCAAAATACCAGAAACTCAAAGTTCTGACTCTGATCTAAAGAAAATAACAGTTCTTAATTAAAGAAGTGCAGACTAATGTCTTGATACTAAGCTGCTACTATTTTAATATGTCTTAATCGAGTAAAACTAACCTATGATTTTGTTTTTAAAAACGTGCTTATTTTGTATTTAAATTTTTAATTTTACTTGCACAGAATAAAACATAATTTTAAGTACTGGTTTTATGTATGATTTTGTCATTAAACAACTGGAAAAAAAATAGAAGGCCTGTATCATATCTGCATTGTCTTGCTTGACTTGCCAGTGAGCAATTCTTGTAATATAGCAGCACAGATTCTTTGTAAGTTACAATGACATGCAAAAGGGAGGGAAAAATAAAGGAACTAAACCTAGCTGTTCCACTAATCAGAAATTATTCCTGAGAAAAACTGCTAGCATGTGTATCTATGTTTGCTTCATATGTATTAGGATACTTTCAATATGAAGAACAACAGTTTTGAATTTAGGAATTAAGTATGATAAGGCCGTGATGTCTCCTAAGAGGGTGTAAACTGAGCTGGCAACACGGTCCAACTTCAGCATGGGAAAAGTGACTGATACCTCTTTTTGCTCTGTCTTGACTTAAGAGACTGCAGGCAAGTTATTTCCCATTCTCCATATTAAAAAAAAAGAAAAAGAAAAAAAAAGTAGAGGAAAACACAAGATGTTCAATGCCATGACACACTCCAACAACAAGGAGGGTTCTACACAAACTAATGAAATGCAACTCTTGGAATTTATTTCAAGTGACATCCAAAAATGTAGAAGGTTAACATGTTATGCTTAAGAGAACAAACCAAACTACTACTTTTTGGTCAGTAAATTATCAGCCAATTTCTAATCCCAGTTACTGAATATATCAATTAAGCAATTAGTTGTCAAGCTGTCACTGAAAGAATCCTTGAATCTTTTTACTTAAAAGAAAAATTAACTCAATATCCATGGCATTGAACATGCCCAACTCCTTGCTTCATAAATATGAGCATGATTACTATTCTCCTTGACATCTGCACCATCAGCAAGTAGAAATAGTTGCACGTGTGGTTCTGTCCACCCTAGGAAAATAATCTAAATTACGTGGCAAAGGTACTTGATATACTACAGATGAAGTTCTGCAAACAGCATGAAATGAAAACTGAAGAACAAGTTCACTGAAGAAGTATTATTCACTTAATATTACAAATCTTTATACAATGTTTTCCATTCATTTCAGGCCATTTAATTTCCAGTTATTGTAGCATGAAGGTGCTGCAAAACCCAGAAAACCTCACAACTGAGACTGGAGTCCTCTACCTACTTCTCCTAGGTGTCAAGGAGGGATGTAGACCATTTACAACCACTGGTATCAGAGAAATCACAACTTTCCAATTGTGAACAATATTTCTATAATCAGAAACGTGTTTTAATTTCTAACAGTAAATGTTACACAACGAATTTGTACAGTTATTTCATTGGCATTTAAGTAAGAATAAAGTTCTGTTTGTATTGAACTGAAGTAGTGATAGTGCTTCTTTTCAAATAAGCATAGCTATCAATGAATAATATTTTGTTACACAAACCCATTTCAAGCAGTCATATGGTTCAGTCTTCATGTCTTGGGGGGGAAATAGTAGTTAAATTATTTTGATACTGATGTACTGGAAATACTGTTTATTAATAAGCTGATTAAGAGTAACATAATGTTTACTCTTCCCTTGTTACTCCTTAGAACTTGCAAATCCCTGTTCATAAGAAACAGGCAGCTCTTTCTCCCTCTCAAAAAATACTCTGCAAGTTCAAAAGGACAGAGAACTTAAAAACAAAAACAAAACATCCCAAAGACTGACTTTTCATATCCATTTTAGGTAGACAAAAACTAGTTCTCCACATCAAAGTTTAGACCATAAACAATATGTGCCTGGCACCTCCAGTGACCAGCAGAAGGGCCTCACTATATAAAGAGACCACCAGCAGTCTGAAAGAATTGCCCACTCTCACAAGTGCCATATATTTTCCCCAGGCTAAATAACCTAACACAAACTGATACATTCCACTAACTGGGATGAGTATTAAAAAAATGTCATAGCCTGCCAGTCTCTCTGGACAGTCAATGTATTTGGTAAGTACTGAAGGATTCCAAAACAGTATCAACCTACTCACCACATTCAGAAATAGGAACTTCCTACAATTATCTCATTCTCTTGGTTTCATCCCACTCAGCTGAAAGTAGCTTAGCTTATAAGGTAGGACAGAGATCACAAAACGAGGTGCTATGACTAAACCACCTTGAGCTGAGGAAATTACATTAAATCCTACACGTGCCTCTGCTGAAGAATTCAATACAGGATGCCAAATTCTACTGGATGCAAAAAACCTATAAGGAACCAACTTCACATGTTCTGAGGATGTTTCACCCATAATGATGGTGGTGACTTCCTGAGAAACACTGTTTTCCAGAAGCTGTTCAGGGCAAATTTCAAGTCCGCATTTTGAAGAAGCTGCTACCCAGACTTCAAAGTCTTAAGCATACTGATAAAAGCCTGGAAGTGGAAAAGAATTGTGGATTTTTCCAAATATGGGTACAAGAATGGGAAACCAGGAAACAAATCAATTACAGTTGGGTATGGCAGTGGGGCACAGCCCTGAGGTCTAGGGCTTGGGGTAGGTACAAGCAAGAGGGCTTAGTCAGACTGCTTTCAATAAAGCAGACTGAAATTTAGGTTTCCTTGTATTTTTCTGGAATACAAATGAGATGATAAGGGAGCAGAGAGTAGGCAGGCAAATGTGGGAGTCGTGCACTTGTTGCTTGGCAACGGTGCAGTCAAATTGAAATAAAACCCATCGGCACGGATGGGAACACGGCGGCATCGGGTTGTGTTGTTCTAAACATGCTGGTCATTCAGTCCATGAGAAATATAAAACAATATATGCTCAGAGAAATTATCTTTTCTTTCCCCCTAAATAACTATATTGCATTTCAGGACAATATTCAAAATACCCTAAAAAGGCCTAGCACATCATGTAGTTGACACACGTTTGCTTTGGAAAGGTTTTGGCCATAAGCACAGCCACAGTCTGAAGCAATAACTCAAAAGGTTTGTATTCCTATTAATTAGTTTGGGATATCAGCTTTAAAACTTAATGGCAGTACTTCAGGATCAGTATTCATTGATTTATTGCTCATTTTACTGAGAATGTAGGGATTTAAAACAGAAGATGCTTTCAAAGCCAAGTTGTTGCCCAGGTAACAAAATGTGAAGAAAAATGACAGAAGGGACTAAATTTCACAGCACAAACAGGATATAAACTGATCCAGATATACCAGTAAAATGACTCAACGATGTCCTAGCAACAAGATCTCAAACTACAAAAAAAATTATATATAAAAAAATATTAAGAAATCAGCCTGCTCTAAGTCCTTTAACATCCTGGCAGCTCCAATCTAAACAGTCTTTCCACATTTCACACCTTAAACAACTCTTACTTACTCCGCCACAACAGTGAATAAACACAACAACTGGGAGGAAAACTGAGTTTCCAAACATCCATTTTTATTCCTGAATTTTCAGGATCAGTCTTTTTCTCATGGCAGCAGTTCAACTGATCTGAACATTACCCAATATATATTCCTCAAAAATTTACTGACATTCAACTGCATAAAGTGATGTGGTCTAAAACAATCAGCATGCTTTTAAAAAAGGTATCTTGAAGCTGATACGTGGTGTCCTTGAGCACAGATCCTTTTCTTGAGCCTATGCAGAAATCAGCTTAAGCAAAAATGATACTCCCAAGAGTAATTTGAAGTGTTGAGAACAAGTTAGGCCCCAAGGCAACACAGCATTTTAAAACATGTCCTTAGGTAAACTCCTGAAACTCTCTGGCCAGATTCAGTGTCAGGAATCTCTTGGAAATAAATGGGCTTATAAACAAACAGAACAAACTAATCTCCGTTTCAGCACTGTGTACACTCACTTTAAAGTACCCTTTGAATCTTCATGGTATCACTGATCACAAATTTAAAAGAATGAACACAGTGCAATGCTCAAACTTTAAATCTGTTCCCAGTTCAGACTCACATGGAGCATTCAGCTGTCCCAGTAAAGTCACTCTACAAGCCACGTGAAGTGTTTTCTGAAAAGCAGAAAACAGCAGTGGATGCTGGACATGCAGACATATGTTTCACTGGAAACAAAAGAATTTTGGTTTTCTCTCAACAGCAATCACAAATTTAAAAGAATTTAAGTGTTCCCTCCCCTATGTTATCACCTTGAAAAAAAAGTGGTTTGTGCTGGTTTTGTGTTG
The DNA here is from genome assembly GCF_000747805.2 of Chaetura pelagica. Lineage (NCBI taxonomy): Eukaryota > Metazoa > Chordata > Aves > Apodiformes > Apodidae > Chaetura > Chaetura pelagica. Next base: position 266,430 of record NW_009952560.1, on the reverse strand, counting down.
TTATCTTTTTTTTTAAAGCAAGAAAAAACCCTTTGGCATGCCTGTAGAGAATTCCAGAAGAAGGAAACAGTTTTGAAATTTATTTTACCTTCCACATTGATACTGAACAGAAGTTTTGTTTGTTTGTTGCTCTGAAAATCAAAAACAACATAAAAGAAATGTGAACAGATATATTCATTTGTTGGATCTTTAATTGCATCCTGGCTAGGAAACCATATTTAAGTAGCAGAATTCAACTACCACGTTAGTTCTATTTGGAAACGTTCTTCAGAGAGTGCTCATGCTTTAGCCTCCAACCTGATTTTGGAATAAAGTATGTTTGTTATCTAGTGGTAAAATATTAAAATCTTCAAATCATTAAAATTGGTCCCTATTTGAAAATTTCTGAGGGGAAATGACAGAAGTCACATGGTGTAACAGAGCACAGATATTCTCTGAAAGGAAGTTTGTAACTGCAGCTACAGAGTGAAGAGCACTACTGAAAACAATGAAAAAAATAGAAAAATCAGTAACTTCAATAATATGAAATTATAATTTAAGAATTCTTACATGCCTGTGGGGTATCATTCTCATTAGAAATATGTACAGTTGAAGAATGACTCATTTGCAAACACGTGTTGACTATTTAAACTGTTGAATACAAACAGAAGATAATTTCTAAAGAAGTGGTTTCTTCTGTTTGTTTTCACATTCTTACATGAACTCGATGGTCCTTAGGGGTGAACCTTCTGCAGACCACCTCCTCAGATCACAACACTTTTTGCCAGATGTGGCACCATGAATGAAACCTTCTCTATTGGCACCAAAAATAGCAGTGTCACCACCAGCAACCAGCACCCTGTGGACAGCAACACTGGCTCCACTATTAAAAGCTCCTTTTCCCAGACTTACCCTAACAAGCAGCTCAAGCAAGAGCTTCCCAGGGACCACAACCATTCCTAATCATGCCACAGACAAGCACGGCAGCTGCGAGGGAACCATGAGCAAGCACCCCAGTGGTGCAGCAGCCACCACACTGGCATCACAAACAGGCACCCACCAGCACAGAAGCACCAGGAGGAGCCAAAGCAATCACATGAACTCTACCAGCACCAGTGCCACAGGCAGCTCCACCAGCACAAACTCAGCTCCCACCAGAAGAACCAGCAAAATCCATACCGGTGATAGTAGCAGAAGCAAAACCAGGAGCCTCACCAGCACAAAAAGCATCAGCAATAATCCAACCACCAACATCCACACAGGATCTGCCAGCACCCATAAGTGCCACAAGGACATCAGGACTCTCCCTACCATGATCAGAGCTGGTGAGAACTCCAGAGACCTCAGGAGCACCACCATGCACCACGCACCCCATCAGTGCCAGAGCCAGCAGTCCCACTGCTCCAGCCCACTCCTCACCAGCAACACCAGTACCAAAAGCAAAGGCACCAACAAAACAGCAGAGAAAAGGTAATAACAGCTCTAAATTTATCTTTACATTCTGTCTTTCATTGTACCTGGGTATGAGCACAATGATTTTCCTTTTCTTATAAAGACTAAGGATGACTTTTAGCAATGAATGTAATTACTACAGAAACTGCCTTGAATGTGCTCTTTTTATAGTGCAGTTACTTAATAACTAGAGGGAAATACCAAGTTTCAGTCACAGCTTTAGTTGCAGCTTTAAACTACAAATATTAATTTAAATAAAACTACTTTATTTAAACTTGTTACTTTTTTTGTGTGTGTGTAAAAGAGATAATTAAGACCCATTTTACCATAAACTGACTAATACTGATCTTGGGATATTCCTCCCAAATTCTTCAAGACTGCAGCATATGTTACTCACTGTTATGAGTAACAGATCTTCCAGATTGGGGAAGTCTTAAAATTTTTTAAAATTTCCCCTATTGAAAAAAAACAGTCTTAAGCAGACACTGATATGTGAAATTTGCAATTCTTATTACTTTAGTGATACTTCCACAAACCTCTATAATTTTCAAAAACATGGTAGTATTCTCACTTGGAACATAAAGGTGAAACTGAAGCAACATGATGATCTCAACTCTGTGTGAAACTTTTAAATGCTCATATTCCTCTTTGCAATAGGATACAGGGAGTATTTTGATAGCTTGTTACTCCTTTTATACTTCAGAAAAGGAAGATGTTAAAAAATCACTGATAAAGGGTTAACAACAATGTGGTGTTTACTTGAGACAGTGAAAAAATTAATAAAATATACTTAAAATTTTAGGTCTTTTTCCACAGATACTCATATACTCCTGGGTGGAAAAACTATGACAGTTTGGATTAAGAAAACAACCCGGTTAAAAAACACCATCAGCAGAATTTGACAAATAAGCTATTTTCAGATTCTTTTTTGTTGTTATATACACCTGATATTTTTTATTTTACATGTTTATTTTAGACAGGGAAGGTAGAAGGCTCCTTACCGCCGAGCAATGTAGTAGAAAACAGGACTGCCAGCTTTTGATGTCCCAGCTTGGTAGAAAATATTTAATGTTTTCAGTGCTTTGAACTCCTCTTTTTCATGTACCTGATGCCTGAAAAGCAGTACATTGACATCAAGTTTTCACAACTGCCTTTTAAAAAAAAAAAAAAAAAAAAAAGGAAATAAAAAAACTCCCAAACCCTCTTTATTTGCATCTTTAAATAAAAGTATTGAATTCACAAGAATTTGAAACTTTGTTCAAATCACTGCAGTCTCTGGTTCTCAATTTAACTTTTGAAATTAAAATCTAGCCAGAAATGTAAATGTGGACCTAGCTTTCTAAAATCCCCTTCAAAACGAAAGCTGGAGTCCTCATAACTACTTTTACTTCCTGACATGCTGACGTCTAGAAACCTACAATATGTCTTCCCTCCATGATCATCTCCTTACCTTGTCATAAATTCTTCAAACTTGGAACTGGTGAGATTTAGACTGGACCAATGAGTATCTGCCACAGGTTTGTGCTCCGGAGGACCCAGATAGGCAAGGAGAGTAGCCATCTTGTCAAAAGGTCGCCTTCCAACTGCCTTGTGGTCCCTAGGAACAGCATATTATTTAAAACAAAAGTCCTTCTTTACTCAGCAATTCCTATTTTATATGCCCACTACCCTTCCTTACCTTGAACAGGCTGGATTTTCTTTTTTTGAAATTAAAGAAGAAAAAAAATAAGTGTTCAACAAAGAAGTAAGAAAAACGTTTGTTACACACAGAACAATTTCTACAACAGGTAAGACAACTCTACACTTGGACAAGAGGCTGGCAGTAAAGTGGGCAGCAAAGATGTCAGACATGTTCCTGACTATGGAACACTGCCATGTCCTGACAATGGCTTGTCAACAATATAAAAGTTCCCAAATATAAGAGTTTTCAGCTATGATATTCTTCCCAGAAATAACAAAAGCATTCAAACGTATTTCCAAATGTTAATTTCCCATCAGTAACTCCTTCCTTCACAGTATCTCTGAAGTCTCACCTGTTGCTGGAAAGGTACTGGCCAATTTTCTCCTGGTTGTTCCACAGCAGCCGGTGCAGGGCCAGCACGTTGCCATCACTGATGAAGGACAGGCTGTGGTTGACAGTGTCACTGGCTGGGCAATCAGATGCAATATCAAGGAAAAACCTAGAGTTCAAAACCAGTAATAACCATAAGTGTGTAAGGGAAACCTGTCAAGCAGACCCAGTGCAAACTAAAAGAGAACATTCTCTGTTTACTCTTTACAGGTGGCACAGGCTGAGCAGGGTTCCGAAGGACCTACCTTCGTGCTGCATCAAAATTGCTTTTTACAAAATCATTAAAAGGCCTCATATGTTCTTCTTTTGTAAACAAGACATGGTTGGCAATACTCTGGAGGATCTAAAGAATAAAAAGATGGGGAAGACACACAAAGGTTTAATGTATTAACTGTTAAGTTACTACAAATTCATGGTCAGAAATACTCATTTTAACTTGTTGCAAAACCTCAAGACAAAAAGGGCCAACAAGCCAATTAATTCAAAGTATGTGCACTTTCAAAATATTTTCTTTGACATACTTTTAAATACTAGAAAATTATTTCCCTTATTTATGAACTTCCTTTGGGTTTAGACCAGGAAAATAAATGATCTTTCAAAAGTATCATTTATTAGATGTTAACTATTTCCTCTGGAAATGATACAAACAAATAAAAGCAATATAACATCTGCTTATTTAAAGCAAACTGTAATTTCTCAACATGCAAAATGGGTAACACATCTGGCTGCCATTATTCTCACTGTGCTCACAGCAACACTGGTTTCTGTGTTTGTTTTCAAATAAGAAGTTCAAGTGAAGAGCCAGAGGCTTTCTGTTATCTTATACATCATTTTGGGAAAGTGTTTTTCTTTTCCACACAGATTGTTCCCCCATATTTACCCTGCTGTGAGCTCCAGAACTGACATGAAGATGTAGAAAAATAGTATGGAAACTGCAGTTTAAATACACATAGACGGTTGCTACACAGAATTACAAGTTTACCTAAGTTTTCTCAGACTGGGCAAAGAAGAGAAGTAGGTCGGGTACAACAAATAAAAATACTTATTGATTCACCTTTGACATCAGTTTTAATCCCCTTTCAATTCTTGGTGGAGGCTTTTTATCTAAAATCCCTGCCTCGTACGGGGAGACGATGGCGGGGTTGATGAAGCGAAGGAACATGGCGCTGCCAACCGCTCCAATGCTGTTCTGAGGGAACCGCTGACTAACAACCTACGAAGTTGAGAATTATAAAGAACATTTTGGCATTAAAGAACAAGGGAAAGCAAGCTGAGAAAAGCCTCGTATGGTAATCCAACTTTTAAGCATTCTGTCCATCCCAAACAAGCTTGATACATTGGAGCAGGATGCTCGTGCCTCAGCAGGTCTCGCATCGTAAGACAACCAGGAAGGAGAGGGGAACAGGCAGGGGGTGAGAGGGTGGCAGAGACCACCTGCCTTCCCTGCAGCTTCCCTACAAGCTCTCTTGCTATAGTGAAATTGCTACAGGAGCTACTGGACAAAGATCTGAAAGTGTATTTCAGTTACTGACCACTTCATTCCAGGACCCTGCCACTGGCAACAAAGCTTACCAACCCCTTGCACTGGTCCTCAGGTGTGCACATCAAATACAGGGAGTGCTTTTCAAATGAGTGGGTCTTCTATGTGTGTATCTATAATGTCACTATCAATCACAACAGCGTCTTCAGCAATAAGACTTATGCTGCAAAGTTTCAGGAGTAATCTTAGATTTGTGGGAAGGAGGTCTTTGTAGAAATACTCTTCAGAACCATCACACCTCAACAGATTTGCCAAAGGAAGGCAAGACAGAACAAGCCAGAGCTGAGTGGCCAGTGTATTTCCTTGCCTACACACTGTCCAAAATCCCTTAGAAAGAATTTCAATTCAAGAGAGATATCGAGGTGCTGGAGCAAAGACAGAGGAGGGCAACGAAGCTGGGGAAGGACCTAGAGAATCAATCTTATTAAGAACTCTTGAAGGAGCTGGGGATGTTTAGTTTGAGAAAGAGGAGGCTGAGGGGAGACCTCATCGGTTCCTACAACCAATTGTAGAGAGGTTGGTGCTGGTCTCTTTTCACAGGTAATCAGTGACAGAACAAGAGGGAATTGCTTCAAGCTGCAACAGGGGAGGTTTAGACTGGACATTAGGAACTATTTATTTACAAAGAGAGTGGTCAGACACTGGAACAGGCTGCCCAGAGAGGTGGTAGAGTCACCATCCCTGGATGTGTTTAAGGGTTATCTGGATGTGGTGTTGGTGGATCTGGTTTAGGGGAGAACTTTGTAGAGTAGGGATGATGGTTGGACTCGCTGATCCCAAGGGTCTTTTCCAACCTGAATAGTTCTATGATTCTATGATTCTATTCTACAAAGAGTCAAAACCTGTATGTAGATTTTCTTATGAGTAACAAAGGTTAGCCAAAACAAGTCAGATTCTACCTTTTCACAGCATAACATTAGTCAGCTTCATATTTTAAATTATATTGTTTAAAATAAATAAAAAAACAAACTCCGTTTCACTAAAGTACTTCAAAACATAATTAGTGCAATCTCAGATCATGCTTCTTAAAAGAGATAAAGCCATTAGCACATATATATCAAGATATATCAAGTTGGTTCACTACCTTGTGATGGAATTACTGACAGTATTTTCCTGTAAAATGCTAGTCTGCACACAGATGTTGCATTTAAATATGATGACTATTGTGTTTAGTTACAGCAAAATATATTTAATAAAAGCCTAAATTTCCATTCTGCTTCTGTTTAACTGGTACTTTATATTTTGAGGTCACTGTCAAAGGAAAGGATAAGTTAACTTTTAATAACACCACTGTATCACAATATAGGTATTTAAACTCTTGAACACAGCAAGTTAATTAAAATGAGAAATTTGCATTTCTCAGTAAATCAATACAAGTGCTAAATTTTATTGCTTAGTCACAAGTCAAATAAAAGGAAATATACCAGAAACAAATCATATAAACCTCTTTTCAGTAACCCGCATATATTAATTTTTCTTCTCCCAGGGTGCAAGCTGAAGTCAAGTTATCAGTGTTAAAACAACTAAATAGACTCAGATTTTCCCCAAAACCAAAAAACCCACATTTTTCTTCCACATTTTTTTTAATTTGAAGATGGTGGCAAGGGCAGAAGAATCAGAGCATTAAATACTAAGCAGTAATGTTAAAAATGTATTTTGTTTACTCAAATAGGCACACAGAGAATATTTTAAATATAACTTAATTCCAGTGTTAATTGAAATGAAAGCTATTTTGTGCCAGAATTAGTAGAATGATTTTACAGTGAGGTCAAATAGACTGAAGTGAAGATGTTTTGAACAAACAGCAAAAGATTTCTGTTGTGCTTTGAAAGAAATGGCTAAGAAAAAGGTCTCCAAACTTACTGATTTTTTGTTTTCCTTTTTTTCTTTTACGGTAGCTTTATTCAGTAGAGAGTGGCAAGTTGCCTACAGAACAGAGATGAGCACAAACAAGTCACAGCACCAACTACATACAGCAACAAAAAACCAATGTTGACTTGTACATAAATTACACAGTAAAATGTAACAAACATAACCAACAGAAAATGAAATATATAAACTAAAGACTGATGATGGAGTTTTTATTCCACAATTTGATTACATCTTATTTACAAAGCACTAAATACAAAACAAGCAAATGTTGCATTTCAATCATTTCTACTATTTCTGGCTAGGTTAAAAGTCAAACCATATTAATGTGCTCATGATAGACAATCTTGGGCATTAAACTTGGGTATATTCAGCTTTCAAATGTATTTCACCATCCCCAAATAATTTTAATAGTATGAATAGTATCATAATAATTGAATAGTATGAAGTGTTACACCTTTCAAACACATATTACTTTGAAAATAAATTTAGAGTTTTTAATCTTCCCAATGTTTCTCTGTGTGTCCTTCAATTTAGTTAGATCTGTGAATCACCATGGTCATTACTACTTGAATAGCTAAACGTTGCCATAAAACACTGTGGAAAGAGGAAGAAAAAAAGCCAGCAGGTCTCCATTAATTTTTTCTAGATTTCCAAATCCAGATATCTGACTTGATTGTGCTTATTTCTGTATTTCATTTCAATGCAAAGGGACCCACCAAGCAGCACCACATTGTCTGGTATTTCCCATCAGGGTTTGAGCAAAGCCATAATGCAGCTCCCTGCACCAGGGAACACTTGGGACCTGGAGCTTAATCCCACCTCCTTCCCATGAGCTGTAACAGTCAATTAGCATCACTGAGAAGCCCTACAGCAACCACCACCCCAGCTGTAGCAAGAGAAAGCCAGCAAGGATCAGCAGTTTGAGAGCAAGCATGCACCAAGAGTTCAAATAAGCCTTCAGGGTACAACACAAACTGGAACTGGAAAGAGAATTTCTACAACTTAACAACGTGACAGACTGAAAAAGAAAAAAATAACAGTCACTAAAAGCTATTCTGCTAACCAAACTAAATCTAAATAGTTCCAATTTGTGCAGGACCTATTAACATTTACCCAATACTGCCTCTGCCAAATTTCTGAGTCTGTGTAATTTCTACAGAGTTCTCTTACTTCACACATCCTCTGTGCATCAGGTTACTGTCTTCAATGCAAGCAAAATTTCCATCTCTCTAGTAAAAAAAATCCTGTATGTTTATGTGTTTTTTAAGAAATAGCCAGCACAAATTCTTTCTATGAGCTACTCTGATCAAGCTTGTTTGTGACCACATTACACTGCTGAACACAGGTTACCTGCAAACGAGAACAGAAAGTAGTTATGTGGTGTTTCCTGACGAAAACACCTTTCAAGTCTCTGTTCTGGTCACACAAACACCAGCCAGCATAGATCCCAACATCCACCTAAATACAACATTCCCATAATGTTGCCACACGGATTAAAAGTAGCTACAAAATCATTTACAAAACACACCTGATGAGTATTTTTTGCACATTTTTCACTGAAAGGGAAATAAATCTGATAGATCCCATTAAGAGTATATAAAAGCAATTCTAGAAGATTATGTAAGACAATGTAATAGCAAATAACGGGAGGAACAGTAAAGCTTGTTTGTGACATTTTCAATTGCATTCAGGAATAATCTCAGTCAACATCTGTGAGACTGTGGCCATTTGAACCTGAAGGAACCCAACTTGACCTCATTATTTCCCAATCTAATAAAAAAAAAAATCAAAACAAAAAAACCCCACAAAACCACCTCCCACCAATGTGAGTACAACCACTATGAGAAACTGATTACTTCAGAAACCATTTATGCAAGTTGTCATAGCAGAAAGGCACATCATTTGCACACCTAATTCATTCCAACACTTCATGGTGACAACCCAAAACCCACAACAGTCACAACACACAATTCATTGCTTCTCAATTTCAAGTTCTGAGGATGGCAGCAGCTTCATTTATTACTACAGCATCCACTGTAAAAATATGACCAGACTACACTGCGTAGAATTTGTTATTATTCCTCATCAGTGTGCACAGCTCAGTAAATCTCCTTTCCCTGCTTTACTTCAGACCTGCCCAGGCTGCTTAACTGAGAGCACAGCTCAAGCTCTCTGCCATGCACAGCTCTGCTGTGACAGCCCTCCAGCAGGACTGGAAACTCTATTTCCTCTGAGCCCTGAGGCTAGAAGGAGTGTCCCCAGAATTTCTAGCAGCAGCTCAATCTGTGAGAAATGCACAAAGAGCAGGAGAGAGACCTACGAACACAGCTCTCAGGAACCTGCTGAGCTGCTGCATGAGGAGCAGGGCCAGGACAGAGCAGAGTACTCAGGGGATGGAGGCTGGGGCACCACAACAGAACTCCCTCTAGAGAGCACAGCACACTGCTCAGGGAGGTTTCTACTCTTTGAACATCGTTTATACATGGTACCACAAAGAAACAGAAAGAGGGTCCTAGCTCAGTGACTTCCCAAGGTTTGTGTGACATCACTAAAGCTTCAGCCACAAATAGAAGTCAGTCTCTAATTCATCTCATTAAAAGAGCCCTATAAATACATCTATCTTCCTCCTCCACGTTCTCTTCCTCCTGTTTACCTGCTGAATTTGTCAATACTGTGTTTTCAAAACGTTTGGTCAGCCACTCAGTGCAGGCAGAGCAGCCCTGTGCACTCCAGGCCCCTGGCAGGCAACAGTGCCTCCAGCAGATCGTGTTGCCCAGAGCAGAAGGAAGAGATTTTACTTTCTGAACCAAAATGTATTCCTGTTGTCATCCTACCTCTCAAACACAAGAACCTCTCACCCTCTGAAATATAGAGCATCTGCAGCATCCCAGTTCCAAGACAAATGTTATACACCAAATCATACACCAGTGCACCTCCTTGCCAGAAGAAGTTAAGGGCTTTCCTTCCAGCTGCCCACAGCAACCAGAGACTCCTGCCTTAAGAACACAATCCCAAGACACACCGAATGTGCTCAGAATGAAGCCTGAATGATGCAAGGTATTGACCTCATCCACAAATCATCTTTAGGGAAGCACATGCAATCACAAACAATTCTCTACCAAAACCAGCCAACAGCATTTCATACAGCTATTCCCTTCCATTACACTCAGCTTCAATCCACAGCTTCTAAAATTTAACACTTGTAATTACTGTAATCCCACTGAAGATCATACAGGTTTTTTACTTATTAACATCTTATTCCCTTTATAACCTGCTTTTCTATCAAAGGCAGAAAACATAAGATTGTGCCCACCTGTAAGATGACTAAGCAATGAAGCAATGACTTGAATCATACATTTCACAGACAATTTTTGGAAAAATTTACTTCAGAGAAAAATGCACTTGAAGAAATCACCTCTATTTTTATGCTGAGAACAACTATCTAGAGTTAGTAATGGCACAAGTAGCTATTTTTTTTCACAAAGTTAACATTTATCAAAGGCATGATCAGTAAGACTTTTGATAATTAACTTTATTTCTGATTTAATTGATCTTGTATAGAAAATAAACCAGTTTAGTGTTTCTATGTTCATATTTTTGCACTCCGAGCCCAGCAACTATTTTTAGTTTCCCCTTTTGCTGCCTTCCCTATAGATGGCCCATATGATAAACTGATAAAAGCAAGATAACCATTACCTCCCCAGTTAACCTCTAGCCTCCCATAGGGATGCTAAAGCAGAGATTATTGCTGCCTTATTAGGTCTGACTTCTTAGTTGTGATTTAAGTCCTTAAAACAGTATTTAGTCATCTCCTGATTGTTAACCCAGCTCTTCCACACCATCCAGTCCCTGTGTTTACACTTCTGTTATTTAATCAACGTACCTGAAAACAGTCTTTAAGAAATGCCCACAGTGCACCCACTACTGGACCAAGCTCCAAACTGCTAGAATTATAAAAACAAATCCCAAATTTTAGGGGCAGTCAACCCGGGCAGGCATACCTGGTACAAACAATGGCACACACTGCGAAGCTGGGGTGGGAACTCTGATGAAGAATTGATGATAGCATGAAAAAATTTTTCTGTCATTTGCAACAGGCTCCTCTGGTTCTCTTCAAGGCTTTCTGTAGGCTCCAGCCTGGAAAAGATCCATAAAGGTATGACCCAAAATCAAATAAATTATATTAGCTGTACTTTTATGTTTGGCAGTGACCTTATTTCCCAGGGTAAATCTTCTGGAAATATTTATAGTCTGTTACACAGACTGTCCCATCAGTTTTTTTAACTATATAAGTTACACATATAAGGTCATTTAAAACTCAGTAATAAAAACTAAGTAAAACAGACAGCTCTAAGTGGGATCCTCTCGCACCATTCCATACAAATGCATAAATAATTCCCACTGATAATTGTATTATCAGTTTGTTGATGGTCTCTCTGAAAGGAATTTTTGAGGTAGACACTGATATTTGAGAGTTAAATTATTCATAAGAAGGCCTGTCTTCTGGTAAGCTACTTCAAAGACAAATACATCAAGTTTTTCTAAGAGTTGGAGATAATTCAAAGCTAAATAAATCCAAGTCTTGAAGTGATCGAAGAGAAATTAAAGCAAAAAAATTACACACAACATGGACTCATTCCATCTTGCTTCTGTAATTAATTCAATGACCTATAGCAGATGCTTCTGGTACTAATGGAAATCCCCACATTACTGGCCTACATAAAAGTTTGTAGTAGTAGGTAGGAGAAGAGGTCCTGCAAAAGCTCTTTTGTTCCTCACTCTCTCAAGCCTTAGGTGACATGCAGCAACTCATTTTGCTGTGCTGAACAGCTCTGCACCCTATTGCCTGGGTACAAGGCCTGAAAATACAATTCATGTGTCTGGTGAAGTGAGGACTGGAAAAGTATCAAAGTATGAGAAAAATATTTGCAACTAGGAAAAAGGAATGCTATTGTATTTCCAATGACTGAGAATCATGTTTGCAAATAAATGCATTTGCTCCCCGCCCTTGAATCTCAAACCTTGTTGGATCCACCTCAAAGCTAACATGCTGCCATTCAGGGGAGGTGATCACAGTCCTTAATAAAGGTTCCAAAAGCTTCTGCAGATACGTAGCACCATATACCTATGCAGAAAGAAATGAAAATAGGTGGCCAAATTAACAGAGCAATTCACAGGAACGCACCAATTTTCTGTGTTATAAGAGCCTGAAAACACTTCATTGGTTTTGGCACAAGCCAGAGTTCTGTATAATTGGTGTTTCTATTTCTGCAAGTATTTTAATTAATTAATTTCCAATTTAGAGAAAACTATAGGTCACTTTAATAACCACAATAACCAGAATATAATTTAGAGCACACCAACTCAACACCCTATCTCTGTAAGTAAGACACAACTTTTAAAACTGAAATGGAAGCTTAAATAAGACCTCAGAGCTTGTCTCCCCATCTTTAAATTGCTCATTAGAACAAGATCATCAGGAACAGACTTCAAGCTGGAACTGGCCCCAGACTTACACATATAACTAAAATCATCAGAAGTTTAAAGAGCCCTAGCATGACTGAAGATTACTTAGGAAAGGACTAATGGACTGATAAACATTTGTAAAAGTTTTATTTAGCTGTTTATATCAAAAACTTATGGCTGCTAAAGAATGAATAAACTTTGTTGAAATCTACTACTCTTGGAAACGTTTTGTTACTTGATCAGTTTTCTTCTTTTCCATGAAGAATATGCAGACTAGAGAAGATGAAACATTTATTGCTTTGGAAATTTTCAAGAGGACTAACTGCAAGGTTAATTGGTTGAATTATGAAGTTTTGGCAAAAGTCAGTTCCAAGTATTTTTTTAGTTGTGCCTGAGCATAAGAGAGTTACAAGAGTAAGTCCATCAAATATCAAAACATTAAAAGCAAAACTCCACAAACTTAACAGATGTGAGAGCAGAGACTAACTTAAACTGACACCCAAAGGCAACTCTGGACTATTTTTGTCTAATGCAGTTACTCAAGCGCTTAACACCACAAACTAGTAATTTTGTACTTTTAAGATTATTAAACTTTTTATGTTACTGAAGTGATCTGTAGCCAAGAGCAAGATGAAATGACATACCTTAAAACAGAAAGTCATTATTTTACTGGCTAAGCTGTTTCCTCGGAAGAGTGTCTGCATGGAATCCGCTAGTTCAACTTCCTTTGAAAACATATTCCAGAGGAGCTGGTACAGCAAGTGTCGGGAATCAAAGAGTGTGACCAGGACACGAGCCAACTCATCCTTAAAAGAAGCAATGAAATGTTAACCTGACTAGCAATGAGGCAAAGCAATTATGACAGAAAGAATTATGAAAAAACCCACCAAGCAGTTTGTACTAATGCTTTAGATTTGCTGAGTCTGGCATGTAAGTATGAAATTAAGCACACAATCTCTCTTTAATCTTTCCTATGCTATTACTTGTCTAAAAATCTGCCTCATGATATCCAGTCATACAAATTCATAATGGTTAGTCCAGAGAGATAAGCAGTTATTCTCCTGTGTAACAAAGCCCAACCGATCTTGCTAAAATCTAGAGGAGCCAATACAGTTCTGTTTGTCTGCATTACAGCACACATCATCTGTAATAAGTAACCAGCCCAAACAGATGCATTTATTACAATAAGTGTATATAAGATTATTCCTAAACATTAACTGAAAATCTGCTATCAAAATGCAGTTTGTAATTAAGATCTCTGGCAATTAGATGCAGTACACTTCTCTATCTCATTTCTCTTCAGCAGGCTGTTGCTACACCCTTCACGTTTGCACCCATTTTTATTTCAAGTCTGAATATTTTGAAAAATAAGAGGAAATAAAATGCATGAATCAACTTACCCACTGAGAACAAGGCACCACATTGGCTAAAGCCATAGCAATAGGAAGCTCCCCCTGATCACCCATCATTGTAACCAACTCCACCAATCTCTCAAACCGATCTGCTAGCACTGTTTCTGCTAAGGTATCAAATTCTGTTCCCTGCTGCAGAATTTTGGTGAGGACTTCCATAAACGTAGCTCTTGTTTGGAGGTCTTTATGATAGCCCAAGCCTGATTAAAAAAACCCAGAACTACTAAGGAAGATGTAAAAATAAATGAAATACCAATGTCTTCATTATGTATTCATTTATGCACATTTATCTCTAACTACTTTACCTATTGAGTGCATAAGACCACTGTCCACATTTGCATTGAGCAAATTTGACATAGCAAGAACCGTGCAGTGCCGGAGCGAAGCCAGTCTGCGAGACATCCCACGTTTCCTGCCTCCTGTTTGTGCACTTTCATCTTCAACTTCACTACAATCATTTAGGAGGTTCATAAACAGTGTGAAATACCTAAAGAGAAAAAGACTTGGGTAAGTCACAGAGATTCTGCAAAGGCAAAAGATCTGCGTATAGTTGCAAACAGATGGTAAGACTCCCAAAATATTTCCTCACTGCCCCAAGTAGTACCTCCTGTAGCATGGTCCCAAAATTTGTATGCACCATCCTAAAGTTTGTATGCAAATGGAGCATCTCCCTTATGAGGAAAGGCTGAGAGAGCTGGGGCTGTTCAGCCTGGAGAAGAGAAGGCTGAGGGAAAACCTTATTAATGCCTCTAAGTTCCGAAGGGTGGGTGCAAAAAGGATGGAGCCAGAAGTTTCCAGTGACAGGACATGGGGCAATGGGCACAAGCTGGAACGTGGGAAGTTCCATTTACATATGAGGGAAAACTTCTTTAGCATGAGGGTAACAGCCTGGGGACAGGCTGCCCAGGGAGGGTGTGGAGTCTCCTTCTCTGGAGATATTCAAGACCCACCTGGGTGCATTCCTGAGTAATGTGCTCTGAGCCTTCCTGCTTTAGCAGGGGAGTTGGACTAGATGATCTAGAGAGTTCCCTTCCAACCCTGACAATTCTGTGATTCTATATGCAAATTTTCTCAAACCATGCAAATAAATTTCACAGATATGCCTTTACAAACAGATGTCTTGAATGAGATTTTAAGCTTCATGGATAAAAATATAATATTAAAGGAAGCTAAGGCCTTCCAAGAATTAAGCGTTAAAATTTGCATTAAGCAAAAACAAAGCCAAATTTTATCATTATTTTCTAAATGAAAATGTTTCCACTGGAGGCAGAGATTTGTGGAATGGGACATATAAGAGGTAGAATGGGACATAATGAGACATATCCACTCCTGTTTGGATAAAATAATTTCTGCTAGAAGAGAAACCCATACTTCGTAATAAAAGCCATATTGTGCACCTACTTAGAGTCGCTGTATAGAAAAAGTTACAAGTCAATATTTACTTAAGAAATAACTGAGATTTTGCTTCCATCAACTCAACACCATCTCCTTCTTCAGGTTGTAGTGGAAGCCCAGCAAGAAGAGAGACCACTGCTTCCATACTTGCTTGGTCCAAATCTCTGAAAAGTAATGTTTTAAGAAGCTGTGAATTAGCTCAGCAGAATTAGTCCCTTGATAATTTTCCCATCCAGTTCCAAGTCCCTTTTCCTTATATACCTAACTGATGCTAGTATATAGCTAACTGCAGGTGGAAAGAATCTTTAAGAAGAAAAGTTATTCTAGTGAAGTTCTGTCCACCAGGAAAACAGCTGTTAGGTTCTCTGGTATTGGTCCAAGCCATCTATCGGCTAAGGACAACAGCAAACCAAATTCATCTCTTCAAAAAAGCAGTTAAATATAAATTGAACACTATGTTTGGTGATTTTATTCTTCAGAATGCATCACATGAAGTTATAGCACCAGTAAAGAAAATGTTTAATCCTAATGCTGAATCAGGAAAGGTATTAAAAAGGAATAAAATACAATCAGTGGATTTAAAAAAACCCAACACCTCAAGAGCCACATTAATTAAGATTATGAATTAAATATCAATCTGTTGCTGCTCATCAAAATTTAGGCTCAACTTTTATCTGTTCCTTAAAGTTACTACTGCTAAAGGAAGTTCACACAAACCAACTCATCTGTGGGTATAAAGTGCCACCTGGAACACTGCAAGCAACTTCAGAAACAGTTCAAGAACAGTCTTTCTTACCTTGTCAAGCATTTCACATCTTCATCTGTTGCTTGATTTGATGTTCCCATCACCCAGTCTGTCAAATATTCCACCATTTTGTTCCTATTACATTCAGACATACAGCTTTAGCTTTGTTTTTTTTGGCTTTTCTGAAACACCTTTTCCCCCAAACATAATTCCTACTGTTGGCATCGTTCTTAATTATAACGAATGCAGCGCAACAGCTACTTGAACCATCACACGTTGAAGATGAATTGAACTAATTTTGTTATATCAAGTAATACCCCAGACTGTATCAAAAAGTTTTTACATGCTTAGTATCCCCACATTTAAAATAAAATTTTAATGCAGCACCAAGCTCCAAGTTATTATGAATAGGAAGACAAGAGTCCTATCCCTGCCACAAAAATCCTGGTGTGAGACAGTTTTTAGTTCACTTTTTAAACATGTAACCAAATAAAACTACATATACCCACACAACACCATCCTAGAAATTACACAATGCAATACTTACCTAAATTTCATTTCTTGGCAAAAGGAAAGGTCATCCCTCCTCTCCATCATGACTTCTACTAACTGACATAGCTTAGTTTTTATTTGAATTGCATGCACCAAATTCCCAAGCACACGCACATACCTGAAGAAAGAAACAAAAGGATTTATTACACACTCCCTGCTGCTCCATACTACAAGACCCACATATATGCAAATCTTCTCAGCTCCACACTGGCTGATCCAGCAAAGTTGGATAATGGGTTGGCAAGTGTTTGGGCTACCTTTTTTGTCTTTTATTCCAAGTGAGTAAGCCAGCCCTTCACCAGCTGAAGCTCAGTACCAAATTTCTTCTGGCTGAAAAAGTCTTCTACTAGTATAAAACTGAACAGAAATCTGCCCTACAGTTAGTTTTTAACCACCAACACCACTGCCCAGCAAAGAAAACAGGAATGTAAGAGCAGGGGTGAGCTATGGAATGGTTAAAGAAAAGTCACTCTTCATCAGTGTATTTTATGCTACACTAAAATGGTCTCCACAATTACTGAAGTTGTCAGAACCATGAGCAGGAATGAGCAGAAAAGCAGCTGTTGCTTCTCCATGGATGGAAGCAAAAAAACCCCAACAAATTAAAAGGGTCCACACCTCATTTCTTAAACGTATTGCTTTTGGATAAGAATGTCAAGGAGATTTCTTACCTAACCAGATTTAGCATCATTGTCTCAATACTAGCTTGTCCAAGATGTTCTGAGCTCCCTTCTGTGTGATTGTCAAGCAAATTCTTCATGATAGCAATGGTTTGCTCTACAAATTGTGTGTTGGTCTCAGTTAACAAAACCTACAGGAAGAAAATTGGTGGCCTTTACACACAGAACCAAAATAAAGGGTATTTATGAAATATAGTGCAGCATTTCAAAAATCTAAGAGACAAGCATTATTCTACTTATCACAAAGCTAACAGAATCCCAATATAAGCCAAGACTGAGTATGTCAATACCAGCCATAACGAATCTTAAAACATTCTCACAGATTCTGTATTCAGAGTTCACTAAGATTTCTTTCTATTACTTGATGTTAAATACAACCTGGAATCACAAATACAGTAATTATTCCTGCAGGCTGTCAAATACAACCACAACACTTGCAGTTTTGTTGTACAAACCACGACCAGGTACATGAAAGACAAGACTGATGCTTTTTATCAAGCCACAAACATGAAGGACCTTATCACCACTTTACCTGTCCTTGAGAATCAAAGAACTTGCTGATGGTGTTCTTCAGTTTGTTAAACAGCATTGGATAAAGTGCTGGACTCAACTCCAAACCCACCAGATCTTTAATATTAGTCCGTATCTGCAGTCCCACTTTCTCATGGTTACAGACCATCAGAGTCAATAACCGGTCGATGAATTTGCTGACAGGAGTCTCTGCGTTTCCCTCGGTGGACACCATGGAGATCATGGAGCCCTTCCGTTCGTTGACAGGGCCCATGGGTGGGCTGTAGGTTGCCAACCCTGCATTGCTACGATGCTGCAGGCACACTCCTCCAAGGGCACACAGGAACCCTGTCATGTTGATCCACTCCTGAAGAGAATCGGTGTCAGACAAGTCAATGGAGCCTCCCCCACTGACGTGTGACATTCGCCTCTTCACAATCGTTTTATGAAGACTTTCAGTAACCTGGGAAAAGAACAACTGGAGATGATATCTCTTCAATGAAACGTAACTAGTAGAGAGGGATCAGAATTTTAAAGTATTCTGTAACACATTTACAATTCTAGTCTCAAGAATTGTCTAAGATTGACCTTTTACAGCTTACTGTGATAGTATGAACATAAAAAAAGAGGCTCTGTTTTTAGAGAAGCTGAAAAAAACAGGCTTCTTGGGCTTTTTAGTAAGCACAGAGGACAACTGATTACCATTCTTTTTCTGGAATACTTTCATGTAGCTTAAGTCTGCCTGTAAATGTAATTTTTCTAGATTAAAATTAGATTCCTTCAAATTAGCAAGCTTAAATATTTCTTTTGAACTTTCAAGGAAAAACTCATAGTCACCTGCCCATCTTCCATTTTGGTCTTTGGATAGTTAAGGATTAGTTTTGTAGCTTGTTCCCATTTTGCATGTGTATCCTCCCAGGCCTAAAATAAAATACAGAAAGATTTAACTTCGCAACCACCTGTAGCAACCGTATTTTGTTTAAAAAAAAAAAAGCATACAAAGAGTATATAAACTGAGAAGAAACCTCACCTCTGTGTTGCCTGCAGTTGGATGTTCAATGCGTCTTA
Source organism: Chaetura pelagica (assembly GCF_000747805.2). Lineage (NCBI taxonomy): Eukaryota > Metazoa > Chordata > Aves > Apodiformes > Apodidae > Chaetura > Chaetura pelagica. The sequence continues at coordinate 247,688 of NW_009952560.1, read as the reverse complement.
ATAAAGCCATCACCCTTTTCTGGAGAGCTGCCCTCCCTATAAAGGAGAGCAGAACATTTACCTCAGCTTTTTGAAAACCAATCTATATCAAACGTGAGATCTTGGAAAGCAATTATTAACTATAGAGGAACATACCCCCTTAAACTGTTTAGATAATTATTCTTCCTGTTATACTTTCAAGACCTCCTGAACTCAGTCACCCCAATTCTCTATTCTTTCTAGCAGTTCTGCTGATTAATACACTTCTGTGAAAGCAGGAGTAGGAATCAAATCAACAATCTCAACCTGTTCAAAGAACAGAAAAACCAGTCTTATTATACAGATAGGAAAGTATTTTGTAGATTAATGATCCTTACCTGTTGACATCATATTGCTGACAGACGCAAACTCCATGAAAGTGTTGTAGTTTGGCAAAAAGTTATGCACTGAGACTTCATCTACCCCACACCTGATGTCTGCTTCCTCACAGAGGTGACGGAAACAGGACATGGCCACCAGGACTGCCTCGATGTCCGGGCTCCACAGGAACATGTATAAGGCCACTTCCAACTTGGTCTGGGCTTGGCGACAAATTGGTGTTCCACTGCATCCTGCTGCACTTTCCTTGGGAGACAGAAAGTTCTGAATTTGGTAATATTGTTTATAAATATGGTAACTTTATTAAAATACAGTCATCTTAAACAAGATCAGAGCTCTGGGTTTGATGCTGTTAAGAACCCACTCCTTTCATAAGGAGAACCCCATACTTAGGAAAATCTGATTGAGACTGTAAAAGTGTACATTAAAAAAACCAAAGTTTTGGCTCATAAAATATGTTCTGAATAACCTCTTCACTTTTTTTCCTGCAGCTATAACTAGCAGTGAAGCTAGGCTTAAGAAACCTGCCTGTCCAAGAGTTTACCTTACCAAAATGCTTCATTAAATGATCCTTCACGGCACATCAAAAGTAGACGTGATTCTTTAAAAAGTGAGGCTTCAGATTTATTAACATTGACTAAAAACTCTGAATAATGTGTAGGGATGCTACACCTTCCCAGTGTTAAAAATAATCACCATGTATTACTCACCATGGAAGAATTCCCTTTCCCTTTCCTGAGGGTAGCTCCTGGAGTACAGCGTATCATCTCTTCATGGTCAAGAGAAATCTGACTAGTTCCTCCTCCAGAGACATCATAAAGGAAGAGAAAGTGGCAGGAACTCCGATCTGACTGCTGCAAAGAGAGAGAAGAAAAATTATAAATCGACTAATTTTTTTTTTTTTAAGGTGGAAGGTATAGATTTCAGGAAGGAAGGAAGTTCTTCACACAGTACTTTTCACACTGGTCCTCTCAGGGCTTTCTAAAGTTACCCAGTTTAGTGGTACCTGAGAATGATACTTCCTCTAAAGAAACTATCTGGAGAACCATCTTCCAAAAACATCACCCTGAGGTAAGCACAAAATGATGCCTTTTCCTCCCTTTCTTGGAGCCTCCTGAAAACTATATAGGCTTTTTTTCACTTCACAGAATACATAATAACATAAATGTAATTATAATTTGGACGTAATTAAGTCTAAAGAAGCCGAGCTCAGGAGTACTTCAGATTTTACTCTGTACATTTTATATTTGATCAGAAAAGCAGGAACTGAGATTGTGAAGAAGCTCTAGTAACAACTCTTATCTTTTTCTGATTCTGATATTAACGAACATCCTCTTAAGCACTAAGAGGAAAGAGATTTTTAAAAACAACTAATTACTTCTTAACTGGAAGGCGAATGATAATAAGCATATTCTCCATTTGAAGGTCATTTCCATTTAGCGGTCAAATGTAAAAGTCTTCCTGAAGTCACAGAAAGCCAGAAAGCCTCAGGTCCTCAGTCGCAATATGCAAGATTATATTTTACAAATGTATGTTCAGCTGGAAACACCAAAAGAAAAAAACCTACTGCTCAGCATCATCAGAGTCTGAAAGTAGCATCTATCCATAACAGAGCTACCAAAGTTGAAAAGAGAAGAAAAGTCATTTAAAGGTAAAAATCCTCTTGCTGAAAGAGCACTTTTAAAGCATATTACATACTACACATAACACAGGATCCTTTCCACATTAGCACAGCTACTTTCAGGTCAGACCAAAAAAAAAAACCCTCTTATTTTTTCTACTAAATCTTTAATTCAAAATGTAATATAGCAAGTCTGGTTTTAATTTCAGCAAGTATAGCATTACAATGTGTGTTTGGCTTGGAAAAAGTCTCTTGAGATTATTGGAAAGAAGTCAGAATTCTAGGAACATGAGATCCAAAAAGAAAACTTTATTTCACCCATGAAGTATATTTTATCATAACTAACCTTCCATTTTCCTCACCTTGTGGACTATAGAAAAGAGTAGGTATAGCTATTAAATCTCTTCCAATTATAAAAAGAAATGAGTAAATAAAGGGAGTGATGAACCAGAGAGCAATTCACTCTACTGATCCTGACAGACAGATGTTAACATTTACTTACTTTGTTTTTGAGAAGAAATTTATTCCTACAGATGAGAATCTCTCGCAGCCACTTGAGGATTTCTGTGCTGCTGAGCATCTGATGACTAGTGAGTTTCTTGCAGATATAAAAAAGCATTTGGGAACTGCAGCAAAATGAAATTCAGCATTATCTTTATAATCTACTAATAACATGTTTTTAATGTATCACTACATGTTACATAGAAATATTAGGATGAATATTCTATACATATACTAGCATCATCTTGTAAAATGTAAAACAGATATAATATTGGTGTGTACTTTGAATGACAAGCTCCCCTCTGACCCTTCCCACCGCCCAGCTGGTCTTTTTAGCTCCCTAGAGGAAGTTAAGCAACTTGGGTACTTGTTAGAAGTCCAGACTCCAGGGCTGTCCATTCAGAAGTCCTCCATTTATCCACAGAACAGATACAGCACAGACAGGGGCAGTACAAGTTTACCTACACTGCTCTGATAACGTGTCTCAACTCTGTTCTGGAAGGAACACATCTAGGGATGTTCCTACTTCATATCCATTCAGGCCTCACACTCTCTGTTAAAACTGCCAAAGGGTCCAAATTAGTGTCAATTTTAAAGGGTGTTTCCCCCAGCCCAAACAGACCACAAACTCATTTCTACTACTAGAAATTACAGTCATGAGCTTCAGTGATTGCCCATCTAGGTAGGGTTCGGCCCCAAAACTATTCCATAACAAGCCTCTTGAGCAAGATTTAGCAGCTGTGCAGATCCATTTGTTGCTGCTGGTAAAAGTGTTCCTCCCAGACTGCTGCTCCCTTTCCTCTAAAACCAACACCTGCACCAATTCAGATTAGACCACCAAAGATTTCTTTTTAAAATTGTTTAACTCATGCAATTCTTAGAAATCTGAGTTTACAGATTCTTATTTTTTGGTTTAGCATTTTGTATATTTCTGACTCTTGGACCTTAATTTCCCTTAATATTCTCCAAAAAAATCAACCATAACAACTGCTGTGAAGTTATAAAAAACAAGATGACTTTAATGAATAAAATTTCTTAAATACACAGGAATGACAAATAGAGACCACAGGTCAGGGCAAACGACTACCTTCTTTAGGTGAGGGTTCAGGGTCAAGATTAAAAAACCCACACTTCTAGAATTGTTTAGAATTACTCCCCTAAACCCCAAAAAGATAAGACAGAATTCAACCAAGTAGTAAGTACTTGGGTGAGGTGGAAAAGTGTCTAACCTTTCAAATTATAATTTCTACACCTTAACATCAGGCCAAAGAGAGTCATTAAGAAAGCCAGGTAAATGTTTTCTATAGTTTTTTTAAATTTGTATAGTATAAGGAAGATT
>NW_009952560.1:226630-243836 GCF_000747805.2 Chaetura pelagica | reverse complement strand
TCCCAAGACATTTACAGCCATTTCAAAAGACAAGACAAACCAAACCAGCTCCTCCTCTAATTTACAAAAGGTAACTGACATACCTAATTTCCCAGAAGGTTTCTATGGGTGCATCAGGATTCCACAAGTCAATGCTGTCTAACTGGTGCAGAACTAGCAAGGCCTAAATTCCAAACAAAGCAGTTTCACTTAAAGGCAGAAATGTACATAGTACATCAGCACAGGCAGAGAAATAGGAGCCATCATGCAGGAATTACATTATTTTAAAAACAACAGAAAATATTTGAAAAATCTTTTATATAAGAGACCATGTGTCCACTCATGTGAAATATTTCGCTTTAGTCTTTATTACATTTTTACAATCCAAGCCTAGAGGTTTTACCCAGTATTCCCATATAAATCCAAACTAGACACACAGACACAATGTTTTTAAATGATAGCTTTTGGCTTTAATATTTTACTTCATGGTGCTCTCTGCAAAGATGGAAAAAAGGGACAGACTGTTATTTGGTAAAACCAGGGATGAACAGGCCATATTAAGAGGTGCAGGGTAATCTCAAGAGGTGATATATGAATTGCTTTCTAAATTTTCATTAAGGACTTTCTGGTAACACTTCCAGTCCAGGTGATGTTTAGATGAAGATCAATTAAGACCAAACTCTAAAACACAAAACTTCATAGCTAATAAATACTTCAGGGCTTCTACAAAAGCCTTGATTTGTCTGTGTACTAATCATCTGGCACAGAGAACAGGTCCCTCTTACCTCCATGGCTTCTTGTGCTATATCTGGCATGCTGGATTGTGGAACAAGCTGTACAAGGCCTGTAATTAATTCAGCCGTGCTACCCTGTGTCTCAGGCCCTTGCTTCCTTGGATTCTGAACAGCAAAAAGGAAAACAAGTTTAAGTTGTAAAAGTTTTATGATCACTGACCCTGTTGTTGACCACTACCACAGCATTTCTGTTGTAAATCCAGAGGGATTCCTGGATTTTTAAAAGAGTACCTAATTTCTCATTAAGCTGTGATACCCCTTGCATCTCTTACCCTCGACAGGATTGAAATATTTTGAAATAAAACAATAACACACCTGAGAAAATGGAATACATCCTTCTACTCACTGAAATTATTACTAATTTTCCTGAATCTTATTTTACTTTTCTTCTTGTTCTATTCCCATCTCCTTCCCCCCCCCACACACACACCCTTAAAGTTACAGAGCTTTATGTTCCCTTTCATTTAGTTGCTCTGGTTCTGTACCACTGCTTACCATTTCATTTTGGTTTTGTCTTTTCCCTTAGAAAGCCCAGAAGCTTTATAACCAGAAAAAATAATGAGTAGGGAATTATCCTAGATGCGAGGTTTGTGTTTTTCACTTTTATTAATTCAGTACCTTCAAAAGTAAATATTACTACAAATTAATACTACAATATACTTACACATAGCAAAAGTTTTGGATCAGCATGGATCAATTTTACCAAGGATAAGAGCAAGAACTTGTAGCTTCTCGTTTCCAGATCTGTAGGTTTTTCTTTAAATTTAAGGCTTGTCATTTTCTCCTTAAATGTAAGACTCTGATGGAAGGAAAAATCACAGTGATTGTCAGTAAGGCAGAGTACACAGTAGTTATAAATTAATCATCTTATGAAGTGTATTGCTTTTATAATCTATAATTCATGAAAAAGTTTTAAAGTATAATATTCACTCAAGCATAGCCACATAGTCTGCTACTTAAAAATCCCCTTTTGTTGCTTGTGTTGTCACTTTATTATATCTTTAAAGTTTTGTTAAAAATTATTTTAGTGAGCTGTGTGTGGACATAAGAAATGTTTTTGCATAAGACAAATGGATAAAAGGACCAAAAAGAGTTTACAGGGATTTTCTGTGTCCAAGAAAGAAATAAGTATAAGTGTTTCCAACTAAGCTTTTCAATATATAAGAGGATAAGAAACTTTTTTCCAAAGGCAAAATATTATCTTTATTTTTTACCATAATTACAGTCATTTCCATCTGCATGGCCCCTGAAAAATGCACAAGGAACACAGTGCATCACTTACGTTAAAAAAAAATTACCTAGCAGCATCTGAAAAATCAGGAAACTACTTCTGTACCACTCAACCTCCTCATGTTGGCTGTGAAATAAGTGAATATGGATGCTACCAGCTGTAAGGATTTAAAAAATTAAGTTTATGCTTTAATGCTACAGTGTGCACAACTCTTTAAAGTAAATCGCCCTGCTGTATGGCAACCAACTGCAGCTTTTTCATCTCAACAAAAATAATTTGGATGCAAGCTGGAGTCTGTAAAAAATAATATAGATACATATATATAAGTGTGAGTATATATATATACACACACATATAAACACATTTATTAAAAAAATGTGAACTTGAATTAATTGGATTCCCGGACATCCAAAAGATTTTCATCCCTCTCCAATAAATATATAGAATTTGCATTTTCATTAATTTCAATCTTTTATTAGCAGGGATGAAGTCAGTACTTCTGCTTACAGCTAACAAAACAGTTACAGGACAGTAACTTGGACAAAAAAGTTGCTGTTGCAGATATTCAACACAGGACAGAACGCAACACTCTTCAGAAACTCAGCTTTTTCAACTATTTTGTCTAGTTTATGGTTTGCTAAGATCTCAAACAATAACACAACCTTAACTTTAGTTTTCAATAAACAAGTTTTGAACAACAACAACCAAAAAAGCTAGCTAGAAATAATCCCCAAAGTAACTGAAGAAGAGGTATTATATTGTATAATTAAATTCTATAAGAAATTAGATCCTCATGCTATTTTGCTAAATAGTTACTCTGAAAATAGACCAATAAAATCTACTACATAAAAAGCATCCAATCAAGAAATTGATACTGGTAGAGGTAACCAATTCTATGCTACAGTTGAGGGAATTCTGAGAAGAGGTAAAAGGCTAAAGAAGCTGATTTGTTTCTTGTGAAGCCATTTATTTACTTCACACAATCAAAACTAAAGCCCATCAATAAACAAAGACTGGGACATGACTGCTCTCTGCAAATATATCCAAGAAAGAAACACCAATTTGAAGCTAACAACACTGGAACCAGAACAAATGGGGATACATTAGACATAAATAAGTGTAGGCTGGAAATGAGAAACCAGTTCTCACCACCAGAATGGGGAGACTCTGGAAGAGCATCATGATGGAGATGTAGGGGCCAGAATCCAAAGAACAGAACCAACAAGAAGCCCTTCCTTCTAGGAGGGAGCTCGCCTGGTGGTGAAAGGGATCTCCTTGCAGCTGCCAAGCAGAGTGCAGAAGAGGTCTCCTCCAGCCCTACCCTCCTTAGGTCAAACCTGCTACCTCGTGTATCCCAGGTGAAGTGACTGCAGTGGTAACTATGCACAGAAAAGTCAGAGCAAGGAAAGGCTTTTCTGCGGTAGTTACAAGGGGTCATACTTACAGCAACAGAGGCCCACTGCCATGCAAAACAGTGACTGGTTGGCATCTGACCATGTCAGCAACAGCAGCCAGTAAGAACAGAAAATAAGAAGCAGAAGACAAAGCACCACCGATCAATGTCGAGTTGCCGTTACAACACCCCTGCTATTTTCTCAACACATGAATATATACACGTAAAAAGCAAGTTAAACATGGTGTAGCTTTCAACCAAAGGTATTTGGATCATTTGCTTTCATCTGCCCAATAGGAATATTTTCATGTATCATTTTACGCCTTCTAAAACATCCAACCAAGTTCACTTGACACACTGGAAGCCCTAAATGGCAAGTTCAGAAGAAAGGCAACACAGCTGCATGTAAACATTGTAAAACAGTTTGGATGAACTACAAATTTGAATTTGCTCAAGGCTTTTTTCCAAGTCAATCGAGAATACTTGCTTTATTCCACAATGGCTGAAGAATCTTTTACTTTGTTGCTGTCACCAAGACCAAACAGTCAACTTGCTCAACAGAAAGCAAGACAAATGGAAAGGATACTCATGCCAATCATGGTAAAAGCATTGCAGTGTTCAGAAGTTATCTTCACATAAAGAATGCTTTTGGTTTTCAGATTAAGCAAGAATGGACATATTGCCTAGCTCTTCACACAGCAAGAAAGCTTAAAATGAACAGTTAGCCACAGAGGACAGTTAGAGAAGAAATACTTCTATGTTGCCAGTTAAAGAGCAGCATGAAAACTGAGAAACATACATCACTGACTAGAAACAGTCAACACACCAAAACCTACAAGGCTTACAGAGCATGTATGGCTCTCTGTTGCTTTTTGGGCTGCGATGTTTTCCCCCCATCTATTTTCCAGTCTAGTTAATGAATAAAAAAGCTGGAATGGAATGGAGAGACAGGAAAAACAAGGGGTTTGTGTTTTAGCAGCTTCTTTGGAAGTCTCACCGGAGTCATGCGAATGGGTGGGTGTGCCCCACAGCCCTGGACAGCTTTGTGCAGGGTCTCGCTGAACATGCTGCGCAGCTCCATGGAGTGGCAGTACACGGCGTCGATCTTGGGCCACCAGTCCAGAGCAGACTAGATGGAAACATGGAAATGCTCATTAACTGGTAGCATAGGAGTTAAACTACTATTTCATACCTCTGAAAGCTGAAAAAGCTGAAGTATAACCACGCTTCACACAAACATTTTGCACGCTGCCAATTCCTTAATTTTTGCATTTGCACCATAAAACTCGTAATATTTAGATGAGTTGTAACAGAAACAATACTTCACCTTGGCTGCTTACTATCCTACTCTTTTTTCTGAACAAGCACAAACTCTGAAATCATTAGATATTTAAGGATACTAACTGTTACTAAGTAATATTCCACAACATCTAACAAGCTGTATTACTCCACCACAGACACCACCACATCTACAGGAGCATTTTCTCCCCACTTTGTCAAAGTGCCAAATACTGTTTTGTTTAAAATACATTGTTTTCATTATAATGTTGATATTATATATATATAAATGTTATATAAACGTTATATAAATATTATAAATGTTATAAATATTAGGTAAGGCTGGTTGCTCAACACTGACTGATTCTATTTTCATATTGATTACACAAGTATTTCTGAATAGTATAAAAATTTCAGCTGTATTTCACTGACTTATAGTACAGTAACACACTGAAGAGGAACAATGCAGCAACTTTCAAAATATTTTTGGCAGTCAACATCTACTATTTTACACTATGTACATTCATATTAGGTCAAATCCCTGAGCAAAGCCACAAAGGCCAGTTCTTCCCCTAAGTTCCAGTATCAATATACTAGAAGCAGTAGAAGGTGGTGTAACCATTAATGTCTTGAGTATTTTTCATGTACCAATAAAGCAACACCTACTATAAAATCAGAGAACATAAGATTGATTTGTCATCCTACATTAGAAGGTATTAAAACATATTTGCATTGAAATTTTACACTAGAATACAAGCTTTCAAACTGAGAATCCAGCTGGTGCACAGATGAGCAAAGATTTGTATGTCCTCCCTTCTTGACAAGCAACTCTTGCTGCACGGATACAGGCAACAGGATTTGGCCTATTATTTAAACTGTATTTAAAAAGCAGATCTTGATCTGAACAGAAGCCATAGGTTGCAGGGCTGATTAAATACTTTCAGAACTTACATTTGTGATTATTCGGTGGAGCGAATTTACCAGAACATAATGAAATGTTGATGGGGAATTCTGTGCCAAGCAGATCTATAAGAAAAATACATAAAAGCCACTTAGGAACATCTTTTTCTTTGCCATCCTTCTTATCACACTAAACAACACACTGGAGGTCTTTTTATTAAATTGACTAAGCTGTCAAATCTAAACATGAAGAAGTCTAATCAGCAAAGGAAAGATTTATAAAAACATGCAGGGATTTATTACCAAGAGATATTTATACAGTTGAACTTCTGAGCCTCCAGCTGCTGTTAGCATATCTTTTATAATTGACAGGTCATCAATAGCACATGGAAAATTACTTACCAGCAAGTAGTTTTCTCACCTTAAAGTGTTGGTTATTATGAGGGTTTATGCGGAAGCAGGAAACTAAGCAGTCAATCATAAGGTCTACATCTGCATTTTGATTGCCTCTTGAAAAAGGTTTGCTTGGATTAAACAGCAAATTCTATATATTTAAAATAAAACAAAATAAAATCAGACACCAAGATTGCTCTTCCCTACTTTCAATACAAAAAAGCTTCCCACTGAAAAACTCTAGTGTTCAATTCAGAAGAAAGTCAAAGTTTACAGTATTTTAAAATTCAAATGTCTTCATTGCCATTAGGAAAGAGATATTTTTACCTTAAGATCTACCACCATGGACTGCACTAGTAGGAAAATGACAGAATTATCTTCCCAGTTGATGTAGGTAGATGCTTTGCACAGCTTAACACAAGCAATAGCAGCACTTTCAGTCAGCTGTCTGCTCCCACTGTGGCCTGCAAGTGCTTTCCTGAGATTGTCCAGGAACAGTTTCTGCAGAATTCAAATCAGGAATAGTTATAACCAGAGCTTTGGTAATCTGTGGTCATGGTTTTTAGATTCTTAAATAATAAAGAAAAAAAACAACACTGCATTTTCTGATCAGAAATGCTGGGATTGCAAAAAACCAACTTGATGCAGCATTCTGGAGAAACATTGTGTTTATAAAAGACATTTATTTTGAAGGATCGAGAACAATCAGAATGGCATAAAGAAAGATGGTTGTTTACCCTGAACCACAATGTCTGCAGCCACATCATACTCAACATCTGCTACAGATGCTGCAGTTATGGAACACACAGTGCACACACTGCAGAAACCTGGACCAGTAGATCCTAGGCCAGGTAGAAGCAATTTTGAGTTGGCTACTGGTGGAGGTAGGACAAATCACAACACAGGGATTCAAATTGCCAAGAAGATGTCAAAGCTCTGAAACAACATTGTTTAGGACACATTATCTGTATCAATTACTGGCAGTGAAAAAACTTATATCAGGTGAGAACTGCAAAAAGGCGCAGAAACTTGCATATTTAATTGCAATGTGCTTTTTAGGCAGGAAAGGCAAAATAAAATACACTTGAAAAACAGAATAAGCAAAGACAAGAATCCTCTAGAAATCAGAACCAGAACTGAGATACTTTTCTTCTCTTACCTTGTTCATCTTAGTTTCCTCTACCACATCCTTTGCAATATCTTGGATTATCTCTGGACACAAGACCAGGAGTATGATTTGCAGTGGCCAAACTGCTGCTTTACGTTTTGTGCTTTCAGCAAAGCCATCCACCAAGTCAAACAACTTCTCTGCACAATCTGCATGAAACATAATCCCAAATTCAATACCAGTTTTAATCAGGAAGAGGTAAAGAAGAGATATAAAAGAGCAGAGACAGCTCCACATGCACAGAAAAATGCTCAGTTTTGCACCTGACTGGGGAGAGGACAGGTTCAACCCAGTTAAAGACACGGTTTACCTAAAAGTACACATTTTCCTCTCTTTTTGACTAGACACAGGTGATGTTCTTGTAAAATTTTTCCTGTATCAAGATGAAAAATTCATATTTAAGAGTTTCTTTTGAGTTTTACTTCCTTGTGTAAGGAGACAAAAAATGTATCTCTTTAAAAGGTGAGTCAGGAGAGAAAAGGGACAGCAAGATATCCTTGCCTGCCCTGACAAAGGTTGACAGAAATTTGTTTCTTATTTGCAAGACTGAACAAGAAGCAAAGAGGGCACAGAACAGAAGTGCAGGGATGTCTGAGAAATCAGCTTTTGAACACTATGTCAGTTGTTAAGCCTTACCAGCCATATCAGTCTGTGGGGTTTGATACAGCTTTGTGAATTCATCAGGATAGTTTTCCACCCAGTTCCAAAATGCCTGCAGATAATGCAAAACATTTTTACGTTCCAGAGGTTAAAAATATTGTCTGAATTATGTATTTAAACAAGAGATTTTACTCTTACTTCTGTGATTCTATTCATTCGACATGTCTTGCAAAACTTATATGCACTGAAGGGATGCACCAACTTATATTTTATAGTAAGTTACTGAATTGCAACTATTCCTTAACTAGAATAATCTGCAAACGAGCAATGAAGCAGAAAATAAATATTAAACTACTTACCTTTTCAAGACTGTTGATAACAGCTAACTGAGCTACCTTTTTAAGGGCTTTAAACTTGAATACTGTCTCTGCAAAAGTAAAACATTTCTGCATTTAGAAAATAAACCTGATTCTAAAAAGCAACACAGCTTATAAAAGACATTTGAAGTGCAGAGAAATTTTTAAACCAATATCTTTATGCTACTTAAGTATTTTTCAGTATTTTGGTAAATACATGACTATTTGGAATAAAACACAGTAATAAAATGATGAATATATCAATACCACTGTGTCATCTATGATTAGTCATATTCAAATAAAAACATTTCAAAACAAAGGCTCCAATCATACCTTGCAAGAGTCGTTTTAGTTTTGAACAGTCCACACTGATGTACTGTAGAAGTTCAATATCATGAACATCAGCATTATCTTCTGAACAAACAGTCAGTTCCTGTAACCTAAAAATATGCAAAGTAAACTAACTTCTCAATCAGAGTATGTCAGACAGGTATGAACACATCCCCATGACTCTACACATTTGAACAGCAGGGGAATATTATATGATCTGATATAATACAATCTCCTCAGATAAAGTTTTCCAGGTTTAGAAATGCAATACAGATCTTGCATGTTTAAGAGTTAATATTGTAGTCTTATTCCATTCTCATAATTTAATCGATCTAGATATACACTCAGGAGTCTTACAAGATACCAATACCATCTGGTGATCATCTGTTTATGTCCAAGATTTGCTTAAACCCTCCTGTTACCTACCACACTATTGCAGTAATCTTGTCATCTTTTCAACTAACATTAAATTCATGGAATCCTGACACCCTTAGACTACTGCTCCTTAGCAGCAAGTCTTCCCCAGCTGATTTCTCAAAAGCACAGCAGTGACTGATGTACTAAATATCACTGAAGTGAGCCACAGCCACTCTACTTTGTAAGCTAAAGAAAGTGCATGCTTTCCTGCTCTAAACAAACTGAAGTTTAATCACAATGATTTAAACAAAATGGCAGCTTTTCACACTTTTGTATGAGATGATTTACTAAACATCTCATCAGATACTAAGCCACTAATAACTAAATCATATGTTCTCACAAACTAAAGATTGCTGTGTCTTGTTCCAAAGCTACAGATGTGTTTTAGACATGGAATGTGGTTTCTAGTACTACACACAAAAGCAGTTCTTCATTTCTTCCAACACCAGGGAAACTTAACAGCCCTTGCTGGGAATGGGAAGGTCCCCACTGCTGTGCTTTTCATGCCAAAAATTCCCCAGCTGCTGCACAAGGCCTAGAAATATGCCTAAACAGGAAACACAGGTCAAAAGATCAGCAATGCTAACAGTCGGCAAGCTGACCCCTGTGGAGATCAGCAACAACTGGTCAAATATTTAACTATTTATGTACAAGCCATCTTGGAGTGAGAAACAGGTTAGAGAAAGAGCACTCAGCACCCCCCCAAATGGATGGGAAGAGGGCTTTGGAGCTCGAGGACTACACCATGCTGCTGGCATGTGAATAAATACAGATCCGTGGCCTTGATTCAAAGACTGTCCAAAAATTTCAGCTGAAAAATACTTCCTATAAAAGGAGCAAAAGAAATTCTTTCCATATCCATAAGGAACAAAAGGTAATCAACCCACTGAGTAAAAGCACATTCTTCTTGCTACCTGCCAGGTCTATGTTCTTCAAGCAGAAGTTATTGAAAGCTCTGTAAAAGTTTTTTAAATACTTACAATTTCAAATCATTAAACAATTTTAGAATTATTTCTAAAATGCAAGTATTTTTTCCAAAACATTGAAATGGAATTATTTTTACACTATAAAGGATATATATATATATCTATCTTTGTTTCAATTAAATTGGCACACTCATTGCTATGCAGCCACGTAAGGCTGCCCAGGCCCCACTTCTAATAAATCAAGGATGCTGTCAGCTGTAACATTGTGTGATAAAGACCTAAGCTACTTCAAGCAACTTTCAAAAATGAAAGTATTTCACTAATAAAATGTTTAACACAAAACTCTAGTGGACTGGCAACCGCTGAAGCATCAGAAAGACCGGGAAGAGGGCAAAAAGCAAAGAAGAGATGGACATTTTGGGCCTGTCTCTCTTCTCACTGGAACTGGTTGCCCAGGGAAGTTGTGGCTGCCCCATCCCTGAAAGTGTTCAGGTTGGATGGCGCTCAGAGCAGCCTGGTCTAGTGGGAGGTGTCCCTGCCCATGCAGGAACTTGGAACTGGATGATCTTTAAGGTCCTTCCAACCCAAACCATTCTATGATTCCATGAATAGCAGAAAAGACAATTATTTTTACAGTAAATGTGCTGTGAAACTCAAGTCAGTCAGAAGACAAATGTATCTCTTCCAACAACTCAGAAACAGTCCAGCTGTTTTGTCCCCTTCAGGCATAAGATAGATTTAACATGAAAGCCTTCAATCAAGAAAAATTAGGAAAGGAAACAGTCTTGGGGCTCCAACAGAGCTGTAGACAATCAGAGATTCTGCATCATTTTTTCCTTGCACCCACAAAATTTAATCAACTTACTCAGCTGAGTTATTATTTTCAATCTACAACAGCATTTGACTTGTACTCATGAAGCAGATTTAAAAAGCAGCAAATGCTTTAAAAGATGCTGCAAATAACATAGAATGAATGTAAAACAGGTTCATTTTGTAACTTGAAACGCAAGTAAAATTTGCAAAAGTGGAGGGAATTCCACTTAAGAACTATCTTGTTAAATATCATTTAAACAGTTCACTTTTCTGGAATTAGATACAATTCCTGGCAGGTGTTCTAGACACCAGCATTTAGCAGAGTTTCAATCTCACTAAGTCAGGCTACCGAAGAGCACCTACCTGGTGGAAATGCGGCTGAAAACAGCATTGAAGTTATTGCAGCTCAGAGAAAAAAGGACCCCAGAGGCAGAATTCCGTAGCTCAGCTGCGTGTTGGTTCCCCTCACGGTAAGTGTGGATGAAGTGGCAGATTTCTGGCAGCAACTGTTTCACCAGCATAGTCTCATCTAGTCTCATGGTATCCTTTGGTTGCTAAAAAGAAACATTCAGTATTTCATTCCAGTTCGAAGGTTTGGAGGCCAAAAAAATGGAGCCTCTGCCACTAGCAGGCACAGGACCTGCATGTGAACTTCTAACTCCACCACCAGACTGACAATCAGGTCAGTAGTTTACACAGAAAAGGCTTCTTTCCATTTGAACAATAACCTGTAGCATTCAAACCATCTCACATTTTCACTTGTCTCCAAAATCTGAAGGACAGCCAGTTGACCAATGTCACCAAGTATCAACTAAACTCTTCAACTAGTTTTTGAAGTGAAACATGCTTCTGTTTAGATGAAAACGCTCTGTTCAACAGTGTCAAATATTGGCAGAAGAGCATGAAATGTCCCAGTTTTGAATGGAAGCTCAAAGGGCAAAAACCACCTTCTCTTTTGGGTAGCATTTTAAACACTGTATTTTGACAGCAAATGCTTTTATAAAAATTAAAAAAAAAAAAAAAAGAACCAAAAAAAGAGGTGATCCTCCTTTGCTCTTGCCTGGGATTGCTTTCTATGAGTCAAAAATGGCTTAACTTTCCTGCAAAAGAAAAATCTAATTTTTGCCAGTTTGTAGAGTGTGAGACATAAGGAAACTATTTACAAAAGAATTCAAAGTGAAACTTTGCTCTACTAAGAACAAGTTTGAACAGAAGGGTCAGACATTAAAGCTTTCTAAAATTCTACCAATGAATTTACCATAGGGAATTGGGAAGTTTCAGAGACTCCCACTTAGTTGACCTGAGTCCTGTTGCCATGAGAACTTGATGAAACATTGAGCAAGAACAGTGAGCAAGAAATAAGTCTGAAGATACCACGGAACACAACGCTCTTTGTATAGAACTTTGGCTCAGTCTTATTAAACATACATTGGCTCAACTTGCTCTCATCTGAATTGACAAAGCAAGAAGTATTCAGCACAATTGCAGGCTCTTCAAATTTCATCATATATCAGGGAAAAAAACAAACCCAGTAATGTTTCAAACAATAAGCACGTAGGAAATATTTTTAAACAGGTTTTTTTTACTCCCTGCAAAGAGACAAAAAAAGGCATTTACCTCAGCTGTAAAAGCTGAAAAGTATTCTGGAAAATGTATTTACCTGGATCTTTCATGGTTTTAGAAGAATCCACTATTATTCAGACTTTTTTAATACTGCAATATAAGATATATATCTTGACAAATCTAACCATAGTAAGGCCTTATAAAGAGAACCTTCAAAAACTGTCACAGGGAGAGAGCAAAGAGTTTAGATGATTTCATGACATTCATCCAGGAATACAGTTTTTAAAAAAAAATTCCTTTCTTGTTAAAGGAATAAACCATTGCAAGTTTTGCTCAACAGTCAAGTTTGGCTTTGCAATTATACAGTTTAGCACAGAAAGTACAACTGTTTACATCCCAAAGGTAACAGCAAACTGCCTTGTAGCACAGCTCTGGTTGGAAACCTCAGGACTGGCCTCCCAGTGGAAGTTTAGACATGGTTAACTAATGTAATCTAGGAAACACCTGCAAAAGTCATCTTTAGAATAGTGATAGCAAAGCTTCTGCTGTATATATGAGTACATGAAAAAACTACTTCACCATATGAAAATTTGATAAAGTTGGAAGAAAACTCAACACTGTAGGCATAAAACTCCCAATATTTGTACTGAATTATCTGCTACTTCTAACATGATTTACTAGTCCATTGCTTTTTCAGTTTAAATACTGGGATGAAAATGTTATGATGCATCTTTTCAAAAAACTAGTGAGGAAAACATGCCACAAGCACTCAAAGCTTCCAAAAATCTCTCAAAGCTTCATAACCAAATCAATTTTTTCATCTTGGTTTGTGTCTTCCCTTGCTCTGGTTAACACACTTCTGTGAGTACAGATGTCTGCAAGTCTTTTTAACAACTTTTGAGAAGAAAAGAATTCTTTTTAACTCCACAAAGTAGCTGAGTAGTGGGAAGAAAAAATTCAAAAGTTTATTTAAATTTATTTAGTTGAAAAAATTCACTAATTTAAGGCAAGAAAAAAGCACCCCACAAATCCTTGGCTTAGCAATTATCTCAACTACTTTTATGTACAGGGAGTTCTAGTATACTTTTAAATAGCATTAATTCTACTTTGCTCTATATCAAATGAGTTTTAACTTTAGTATCAGTAATTATAGACACACAAACATTTGACTTGCACTCTCTTAACTCATTTAATTCCAACTTAGCAATTGCTTATGCAAGCCTACTCACCCCTGCCAGACATTTTTCCAGTGTATCCAAGATAATCAGCTGAGATAGATACAAATTCTTTTCAGCAGCTTCTCCAAATATTCTCTAGAAGTAGAAAGCACGTGGATTCATCTCAGACACAGAAATCTGACTTGCAACACATGAATGTTGCAAAGTAGCACAATAAGTTACAGCTCCTTTACAGCTCTGGCTTTGAGTTAGAAATAAAACCAGCAAAAATTATATTAAAATAGGAATTTAAAACTTATTGCTGAAGAAATATCTTTGTCCAGTCAGCAATGCCAAATCTAATAAGGGACAGTTAACCACCAAGAGTGGAGGTAGACTGCCCCACTCACCTTCATCAGGCCTATAATCTACTTGGGAGATGAAGGGTTTACCTTTTCAGGAACTATTTTGGTATCAATTACTGCCAACTCTTTTCTCATTATGTATTTCTATGCCAGCATCTTAACAGAATGGATGTTACAACAAATCCATACCAAGAAACTTAGCAGAGTGCTGCCAAATTTAGCACAGACCACAGGAAGAAACACGAGACACTCCAAAAAGATGCCACACTTCAGATACTGGACAAAGGCAGAATTAAAGTTAATTTTACTGCCAACAATAATGACTGGTTCCAGCAATATTAAGACAGCAAAATAAAGCAGAAATATTTAGCAAAAGTATCTTGGTACTTGGAACACGTGCAGAAGTCACCCAGAGGAAGTTACATTTTAAACCATGGGAGAACTTAGCTCAACGAGGTCTAACTCAGCAGAGTGAAAACTCTCAAGATATTTTTCTAAACATTTTGTTTCAGTTATAGAAATCCTCAAAAAATATGGCTGACTCATGCAGTAGTTCAGACCATCACACATAAAAGGTGAGGTCTTGCTCCTCAGTGCAGAGCAGATGTTGATGTTTTAAACTGACATTTGTAGCTAGGTCATTCCTCTCAACATATGTATCATATACACATATTGGCTTTACCTGTAGAGTTCTCTTGTTTATCAATCATCTCACACATCAACACATTCCTTCGTACCTCTGCAATTTAATTCATTGTCTCAAAAGGGATTACAGGTAGCTTTAAGCAGCCTAAAATCCCTAGCAGTAGGGCAACCTATGTTCTGATTTAACAATCTTTCATAATGTTTCAGCAGATGTATATCTCTATAGAACAACCAGAAGCGCTCACTGCAAAATATCTCACTAAATCCATTGAAAAAAAGAAAACACTCCTGGAGTTTGACTGGTTCTGTTACCTGTTTGTGGAGACTCCACATGATGACAAATCACATGGCTTCAAAACTCAATGAACTATGAGTTTCTTATGACAAATCCAAAACTAGACCTTTTATTTTATTCAAAATAACAATAAATAAATTCAACTGCATCTTTCTCCTTATAAAGGATGCCTAAACTTTTCATCTATTCAAGTTAATGGCAACAGCTATTTTTCTCAGCCTTGACACTGTGGACCATCCACACCTGTTTTTTTTCTTTCTGGTTTTCTCTTCTCTTTGGTTCCACTGAGATCTATTTCAAATGGCAGTTTCAGTGATACTGATGAATCAAGTATTTTGATGGATTTCCAAAATCATTTTATGGTTCCATTGGAGGCAGAACAAAAAACCAGGATGCAGAAAAGAAGCGTCTACTAGAACACCTGGTTCTAAAGATTCCTCTTGGGCAACTTGTGGAAAAATAATTTTGAATCTCATCCCTTCACAGCAGTCAAGTTTCAACATGGTTTAATGAGAGGCTGAGATCCACATCAAACAGTAACGGGAAGGAAAAGGAAAACAAATTAAGTGTATAAGGCAAGCAAAAATATGACTAAATTTCAAATTACCCTCTGCAGCTTTTACAGCATGAATAAATAACAACCATTTCGAACAATCCAAAATTAGAAAACTTACCATGTTATTAACATTTTTTAAGATATTAGTGAGACCACTGATGACCAGGGAAAACTTGTACTTGGAAATGTTTATGAGACATTCCTTGTTGTGCTCCGTACTGACTTTGGTGTGGGTGTTCTGCTGGCCAGCCTTTATTGGAAGCTACAAAGTGAGATAAGCATTATAAACTTTTCTACATTGAAAGTTACATCTTTAAAAATGGGTTAAAAATTTCTGAGACACGAGAAGTGACCTTGAAAAATGTCCTGCAAGAGACAACTACAAACATGTTATTTCCTTTTTTTATATTCATCTTTCTATTACTTATCTAAAAAAAAAAATACAAACCTACCAATTCTTTCTTCTGAATTGAAACTAAACCTCTATTTTGTGATAAATTTTCTACAAACCAAATGTCAAAGCAATTGAAAGGAGCAGAAAGATAGAATTCTGAGAAGAAAAGTTTCTTTATTTAAAAAATTGGCTCATTAAATACAGTAAGTCTTCACAAGGATAATAGCTGCAAGAAAAAAAACACACATCTTGAAAACTGACGGGAGGTAAAAATCATGGTAGCTCAGAAAGCAGGTGAGCTGGAAGGTGGTATCAGTGGTACCATGTGTCTCTTCTGCCCTTTGCAGGACAAGTGGTAGAACCACCACCGTCGGCTTCTGCAGGCTGAAAGGACCTGGGTTGCTTGGGGTCCCCATGCCAAGACCCCACCACCACTCACCAGGTGATGAAGCCCCTCAGCCTCAAGCACTTGGAAGCCAAACACGGCGTGTGAGCCCCACAAAACCTACCCCTGCCCAACACCCAGCTGGAAGAACTAGACTTGAAACACATCCTTCCCATGACAGAGAAGATTCAGAGTGACTGCACAGAACTGAGATGCTGCTCCCACTGAGAACACTAGGCACTTTGTTTCATGCTGTACCCAAATCCTTCAAGGGTCACAAACAAGTCACTTCCCAAGCACACACTCGCCTCCCCTGCCCACTCCTGGTGGGAGTTGGCCTGTTCTAAACCACCATGCAAAACTGTGAGGGGCAGTTCTTTGGAAAAAATAATTTATACTTTGGATTTACACTTTTAAAAAGCAATCAAATGTGGGAACAAAAAAGGAATCAGGATTATAATCTGTTTCTATAATTCCCATGTGCCATTTGTATTTTAAAGCATGACCTGGGGATTCGCTACCTGTAGAAACTTCAACTGGTACTACATATTCTGACCAATTTTCATTAGAATTCTCAATAAACGTGCATTCTGAAAGCCAACTGTAGCTCAAAGTAAATCACTGGATCATCACAGAATCATAGAACTGGGTTGGAAGGACCTTAAAGATCATCTAGTTCCAACCCCCCTGCCACCAGCCCAGGTTGGTCCAACCCCCATCCACCCTGCTCTTCAACACTGCCAGGGATGGGGCAGCCACAGCTTCCCTGGGCAACCTGGGCCAGGGTCTCACCACCCTCATAGTGAAAAATTACCTCCTATTATCTAATCTAAATCTCTCCTCTTCCAGTTTTGATCCATTACCCCTCGTCTTCTTGCTACGAATGCCACAATATAATACCTTGCATTAGAAAGGGTATCTTCAAAAATACACACTTTAAGAGAGGTTCAAAGAATAATTTCAAGGAATTACAATAAGCTTTACAGCTGCAAGCTGTTTAAAGAGCATCCTTCCAGGCTGGGGACCTTTGCAGATTCAGTGAGGGTACCTTCCATACCACCATCCAGTTAAACTGCTGGCAGCAGTCACTAACATCTCTGCCAACCATTTAACATTACTAGCTTTGTTGATAGAAGTTTAAAGGCCCATACTTAAAATGCTAGATTAATTGTATTAAAGAAACCCAAACTTGGAACATTTTTTTCAACAGTTTTCACTGCAGCATTAAATGCAATCTACTTAACATTGACATCTTCAGTTTGTAGGGA
>NW_009952560.1:224433-226616 GCF_000747805.2 Chaetura pelagica | reverse complement strand
ACTGTTTTGTTTTTATGTCCAAGTGGGCATAGAAACTGTGGTTTGGGTTTTAAGTATCAGTTCTTTTGGTACCACAGACTCAAATAACAATGGAAACTGGCTGATTTTTCTAAGAGAATGGCTGACTCAAGTGAGAATGGCTGACTCAAGTAAAAATGACTGACCTGCAGTGGCAGATCACACCAAAACCCAGCAGCAACAGCATGGTCAATGAGGAAGGGGGTCCATGAGGAAAAGGAGGGTGGGTCAGTGAGGAACACTTGCTCTCAATCCAGACAGTGGCTTAGGGATCTCCTGCACCAAGTGTTAGACTAGAGAACCACACCAAGAGACACCACCATATCAGGAGAAGGTTTAATGTTTCTCACCAGCACAACCTCCTACAGCAACAAGTTCCATAGGGCAATCAAGATAATTTCCACTTCATTTTGTAATTCTCTTGCAAGTGTTCAGATTGTAATGATTTAAAACAGTGTGATGCATTTCAATGTGCTCATTTTTAAAATTGGAAAAAGCAGAACAAACAACATTTATGACTCAAGCTTTGTTTTCATTGTTAGATGTTATTTTTACAATACATTTTCGGAAGTCATTAGTAGAAGATAGATACATTTCGTCAAAAATTTCACCATTACTAGTACTTTTTATTTGAATTTCCAAGTCTCTGTGCTGACAACAGCAGAAAAGCTCAATATCACTGCATGATAAAACACTTCAGAAGTGCCTCTCAAAGAAACTGTCTCACAGATCTAGTTCTGTGTATTTCCATGTTATAGAAACATCATATTAGGCATTTCTGGAGCTTGCTGCCACAACAGCCTCTGCAACAAGGTCACCTAGAAGTAAAACTGCTTTTTATACTACCATTTAAAATAGGAAACTATATAAAAAGGAAATACTTGCACTGTCATTTTGGGTTTTTTTAATTATTATTATTTCTCAGCTATTTCCTTTGCACACTCTGACATGCCAGATCATCATACGTCCCCTAATGGAAAGCAGTGCCAGTGCTGAGTGACCAAAAAGAAACTATTTAACTTTTCTACAAATATCCATCAATCTAAACATCACAAGGAAAAAGAAAAGGGGAAGGGAGGAAGTTGAAATTTTATTTCCTTTGTCTTTGATTTCATTTTAGAAAAAAAAAAATAAAGCCTGACACAAATGGTTTCCTGTATAGCTTTTATTTTAACTGGAAACAGAAATCAAAGCACAAAGCTTAAATATGACTGGAGCCTCAAACTATGAACACATGCACCATTTTGAACTCTTCCCATTTTAGCAATGGGATAAATCAGTACTCTAATTCAGCTATTTTCACTGTTGAAATAGGAAGGAAGAGTCAAGACCCTTATAACTACAGTGATGCATGCACAGCCCACACTGAGGCACACTGCCACATACCCCTTCTCTTTAATACAGTCTGACCATGTTTTGATAAGGTGCCAAATTAGCTATAGAAGACAGGGAACAATGGCATTTTGGTCTAAAACTTGCCCTATTTTATGCAGCAAAGACAAAATGGGTAGGTGAAATCTGGAATCTCTCCAGCTATCAAATTTTAAGTCTTTGCAGATCAATTAAAAAAGAACATTGCTGAAAAAAGACATGGAAAAGCCATTAAGTAGCTCAGCCTGGCAGTTGCAGTGATACAGTACAAGACTAGTATATCCTGTATTCAAAGTCACTATTTTTGGGCAAGGTACAACTTAGCAGAACATTAAGGTTTCAAAATCTGACAGATGAACTCAGTCTGTCACAGGATGCAGGAGAGCTGTTGAGATGACTATCCTATCAGAGGGACAGCAGTCAGCACTCAGCCATCCTCAGGCACCCCATGGGTGGCAGGCTGCAGAGCCTGCTCCCTGCTGCCACTGCCCCCACTTCCCATGCCTTCATCACCTTTGGAGAGGAAAAGGTGGGAGACTGTTCCAGGGGATCCACCTCAGGGAAGGAAATTCTGCACTTGTGTGTAATGGGCTCATCATTTTCTACAAGGAGCCCAAGATGTCTGAATTAGTCTGAGGTCAGTGCCTTTGGTTCAGATTCAGGAGAAAGCTACAAGTAAAACATCTAGGTAAAAACTCTAGTGCTATACCCTTAACAGCACAGAAATCTACCTGGCTTTTCCCTTTTAAATAATTTCTTGGAACTCATTCAGTAGGCTGCAACACACAGATGTA
>NW_009952560.1:220504-224387 GCF_000747805.2 Chaetura pelagica | reverse complement strand
AGTACTATCAAAACCAGACACAAATCTCCAAAAAACAACAGGCATCTTCCTGCCAACTATAAACACACATTGACATCATGTAGTGAAAGAACTAAAGCCTTCAGAAGAACATGGAAATCAGAAATATTTCATATAGCTTGTTCTAAAAAAACCCTTACTTTCAAAAGGTTAAGGAAAAGTTGGTGCCGTGAACAAATGTCTATTTACTGTTAACAGGAACCACTGTGTTAAATAAGAAAGAATCATCAAATCACCCCAGTGCTTTTCAGCAGCTCATCAGTGGACCCAGGTAACATCTGTTGCATGTGGGCCACCCCTCTATCCATTCCTTAGGACAACATCTGTGTGCAGCACAGCACTTCATTTTGAAATACATTACATACACTGCTTTGGAAAAGTAAGATCAAAGCTTCTTAAGGTTTATGTGAGAGAAAGATGAAATACCACACATCGTTCTTAAGAGCAGTGTTGGAGTCTGTCTCAGTTCCTAGCTCCTGGGGAAATGCTTCAGACACATCCCTTGTGGAACAAAGTTCCATCTTTAGCACAGACCAACCTTACCTTGGCAGGAAAAGGTACCACTCCACCTGGGGAGCACAGGCAGCAGAACTCTCATGAAATGCTTTAAAATACCTTTTATTACTACTAGTGATTTCTTAACAAGCCAAGATGAGAAACAGCAATGAAAAACACAGAGCTGGTCCTTGCAGCCAGTACTTTTTCAGCTCTCTGATTCTGTACAGGTTTCAAATGCTGTAGAGAGAATCAACAGGAGGAGGGAATATTTATTTTAATTTAATGCCTTTTAGTGAAAAGTATGAATGGAACAGTCCCACTGCCTTTCAGTTTTTACAAAAGCTTTCTTAACTGAAACCATAATCCACATAATAACAGGCTTCTTTCTTTACACCATCATAATTATTTAAGTTGCTACAAGTTTATACAGGATTAATATATTTTATCCTATCTGATAGTTTTAAAACAGTCTAGATTTAAATGGTTCAGGCAGTAAGGCTTCTCTGACTATGCTCAGAACTATTTCACTACTGTATCAGCCTTCCCATGATTTCAGTTTGTAACACATTTAAAAATACTACCAAAATACAGCACATAAAATTGTAAGTGAACATTTATTTAGGAAAAAAAGGAATAATTTTACTTTAGAGGGACCAGATTATGACTGAAATCACAGAGATTTTTACTAAAACATAACTTATCCTCTCAGTGCTTCTGCAGCCTGACTCTATCCTGACCACTGAAAGTTTTGGAAAATGTAAGAACTAGTACTATGTACAAAACCAGTCAAGAAATTTCACATGTGCTAGATAAGAAATGTCATCTACCCTCTCATGTACCAGCAACATCTTCTTTCTGCACCAGCTGAAACCTTCACAGTCTTCAAGGGGAGCCCCAAGAAGAGTGCATGGCAGCAGTTGCAGTCTCAGAAGTGAGCACAGCTGGGCAAGACCAGCAGAATACTTGAAAAACGTATCCAGGGAGCCAGTCCCTGGTTAATTCATAAGACTATACTTGCCAGTCAGTTTGGGACCATGGAATTGTACACACAAAAGCAGATTTTGGTTAAAGCAGCATTTATAACAATAGGAGTAGACAAGAACAGACTGGTTTGCACTGATTTTTCTTGTTTTCAGTACAGATTAGCATTCTCTCAGTTTGTTGTTTCATCTGCCTTAAAATGAATTCAAGCACTCAGCAGATGAATGAAAGGCCTGTCTGCATCTATAAATATTGGTGAAAAGTGGTTGCATTTTCCTTCTTTGAAAGGAAGAAACCTCCAAGCATTGTATCTTCTCCCGCACAGAAAGGAACAACCACCAAATCTAAACTGAACAACCCACAACAAACAGAAGCTCCCCCTTCTTATTCAAGCACATCAATGATACCATGTAGTGGCTCCCTCAGTGCTGAATCAAGAGGTGCTGCCATTTAGGAGGGCAAACTGAGCATGCAAAAACTCAAAAATGCATTATCACCACTAAAATAAAGTGCATACACTCAGTCTATCTTTGTGAAGTAGGAACTTGATGCTCACATCAGCAGTCTAAAATGTAACAAGTCAATAACTTAATAACCACATGACTACCCAAGAATGACACAAACACAAGGAGTGACAAGGAGCACGTCAATAGATCCACCACACGTTTTGCAGTGATAGTGTCACCATAACCTGGGCTTTTGGGCATTCAGTTAAGACCTGTCACCTTTCCAACCTGAAGATCACTGCCAGACCAGCCAAAACAGAGGAAATGATGTTTGAAAAGTAAATGAACAAAACTGAGAATCCCAAATTAAAATTCACAAATGAGAGAGAAAACTTCTCACCAAAAAACCAAATTGAGATTCATGTCTCGTCCTTGCTTTACTGCTTCATTCACTTGATGATACAGTATTATTTGTTTTAATTGCACTGGTTAAACAAAAACATGCAAGGAACTAATAAAAATTTTGTAAGCAGCCCTTCTCATGCAAGCTACATTATGATTACAACAGCCAATGCTGCATTTGATGTACATCATCCCGAAAAGTCCAATATTTTAGCATTTCAGAACAGCCTTCTATCTGCCAGGTAAGAATTTCTCCCATACACCTACCTGTAATTAAGCACTAAAATGTATAGAAAAGTAATTCTGTTTAAAAAAATGAAGTTCTTAACTCCAAACAGATGTTGGCAAGCCCAATTCCACAATATATATAACAAAGCAAACGACAAAGCCTAGGGCCTTTTAACACCAGTACACAAAGAAATATTTTCTTGCATTATTAGGAGCATAATGAGTACCATGCTTTTTAAGCTTATGGAAAATATGATCTATGACTCAAGATAAGGGGGGGGGGGAATAAGTCAACTATGCAAACATGTCTAAATGTATTGGAAAAATCTGCATAATTTCGATGTCAAAAGACAACGTCTGATATTTTCCTTTTTCAAATAAACTTCATTTATAGCAGCTTTAATACAAATATAAAGAGGAACAGTGTCTTTTTGTTCAACCAGGTCTTTCTGTGGGTTGTCAGAAGTCAAGCATCACTGAGGGACACATGCTTATAAGGCAGGTGAAAAAAAATAATCACTTTATATAAATCAGCTCAAAGTCTTTGATAGATACCTTGATAGTTACACTGAACAGGGTCTCACAGAGCTGTATCTTGTTTGACACAAAGGCTGTACTCACAACATAGCAAAATGAGACAGACAACACAGAAACTGATCATTCAGCCTAAACTGAGCTCACACTTAGAGGTCAGGAAAGCATCCTGGGAGTAAAAACGCAGTCTAAGCAGCCAGCTTAGCCCCACTGAGAAAGTCACATCACCTAATCCCAGTAAGCAGTTTCTGCATGTGGATCAGAGAAATACAAAGTCTGAGGCCAACAAATCCCTCAACCTTTCATTCAGAAAATCCTTCTCCAAACTACTAGCACCGACTTTTGTAGAAGTAAATGCCTATTGCTATAACAACACTGGCTAGTAAACCCTCTCCATCCCATACAACTGTGCTCCCGGTGGGTGAGGTTTCCACTGACATCCCCCGTTATGCCATGGGGAACAGGGTGGCACTGCCCGTACAGCTCCACACAGTCCTCCTTAAACTCATCCCTGAGTTCTCCTTCTCTACTAGCACCGACTTTTGTAGAAGTAAATGCCTATTGCTATAACAACACTGGCTAGTAAACCCTCTCCATCCCATACAACTGTGCTCCCGGTGGGTGAGGTTTCCACTGACATCCCCCGTTATGCCATGGGGAACAGGGTGGCACTGCCCGTACAGCTCCACACAGTCCTCCTTAAACTCATCCCTGAGTTCTCCTTCTCTCTCTACCTCCTTTCCGGCGACGTAAAGTGAAGAAATGAATCTCCCAGG
>NW_009952560.1:206871-219272 GCF_000747805.2 Chaetura pelagica | reverse complement strand
ACCTGTGAACTCCGAGTGTGGCTGGTCCTGCAGAGCCGGGGAGGGAGGGAGAACCTCCCCAGTTAAAAAGTACTGAAATGGTGTAAACTGCTCTTCAAAACAGAAGGTTGCTTTAAAAGTCTCCCTCAAAACGATTCATTCAATACGTTACGGAAACGGGATTTCTCTCCTCTGACCTCAGGTGATACAGGAATGTTTTGCCTTTCCAAATGCGAGGCTTGTGTTGGTCTGTCATAGAATGCCCGGTTGGAAGGGACCTCAGGGGTCACCTGGATCACCTCAGGGATCACCTGGGTCACCTCAGGGAGGTTACATGATGATTTACACCTCCTGGCAGAAGGACAAGACACTTGGCAGATACCTCATCCAAACTGCAGTGGCCCTTTCAACCCCACTGTGCTTGAAGGGGATTATCTACAATTTGGATAGTTTACACAGACTGGAATGGGTAGCTATATTTTACCTTTTAATTAAAAAAAAAAAAAAAAAGGTTACTCCTTAATTGAGTTTATTTCACATTAACAGCTTCTGTTGCATCTCAAGGCTTCACTGTAGAACTCTATCAGTAACTAAAAATAAGTACTGCAGCACACAGAAATTCTTCCCCAACCTAGTTATACAGTAGCCAGCCAAGTGTTGACTCTCTGTGACTCAGAAAAGTAGGATATGTGGATAAGGAGACAAATAAACATCCACTTCCAGTTTCCTTCTTGGGAAGGTTGATTTGTTTTCCTTCTGGGTAGAGAGAAGCACAAAATAATGTCCTTTCATGCTAGAGTCAAGTTAAAATTCTAACTATATAAAGATGCAACTTGAGGTTAGAGTTCTTGAACGTAGAATTTAAAATTGTCAAATGATAACAAAAACTGGAGAATAAAATGGAGACTTGCTTTCTGTTACACCACCCAGCAGGGGCCTTGATTTGACATGGGGACTCTTGCTATTATCATAGCACATAATAATTATTGCCAGCAATATGAAAGATATTCTGAGGTTACTTTCCCTGTAAATAACCAACAACGAAATTCCTGTAATTCACATTTCCAGTATGAACAATTCCATGCTAGCAACAAATCCAAGAACTTGCTGCCCAGCAAATATTTGAAGAGGCAGGTGTTTTATACAAAAATGAAAATCAATTGCAAATACCTAAGAAAAAACAAGAACAACAAGAATAAACAGTAGCTTTCTGTCTGTACAACTTGTGGTACTGCCTTTCAGGAAATGCAAAAATCATTCTGATTTATACAAATTGTGAAGTCTAATCTTGGGCTGTTAAGTGCACTGAATTCTGTGTAATTCATTTGCTGTGTACAATAAACTAGCTGTGGTGTCAAGGTTATTGATTCCTTTGCATTAGAGTGCATTAGAATGGTCAGCATCAATATGTTTCAAAAAGATTTTAAAAACTAAATATTGTCTTCTGTTCTAGAAAGGACGTCGAAGGTTTTGGTTAAATATACTCATATCCAAATCAAACCTATATGGTATGTGTATATTTTTGCTTAATTATTAACCCTTAACTGAGTTGCATGGCAAATTAAGCTGGTCCCTGAAGAAGTATGAAAGCAGAAATGAACACAAAACATCTAACAGATCCAGTGGAGCTGGAATTATTAATTACCTAGAATTATTCATTTAGGATTTAAAAAACCCCGTGAGGGTTAGGTCTTATCCCCTTCTCCTGCTGGGCCCTTCCTCCATGAATTTCTCAAATCTTCTGTTTTCAGCTGTTTATATATTTGACCTCTAAGTATCCCACAGCAATCAGGCAGGAATAAAACCCACTCAAGGCAATACAGCCCTAATCTTCACAGGGATCTCTACATTCTGCCAAAATCTAAACAACAATAATCCATGCAGGGGGCAGGAAAGGGCTTCAGCTTCCTGAGGAGCTTATGCCAAACATGGCTTAGAAAGCCAGAAAGAAACCAGGGTGATAAGATTAGCTGAGAAGCATCTTGGGAACTCCTGACAGGCTATTTCTTCCCTTCAGAATTTACTAAACAAAGCAAACAGTGCTTCTTCCTGTTTCTCCTAGGTTGTTGGTTTTTTTTCCCAAAGCAAGTCTCTTCCCTAAAAGCAAACATGACTTGCTGTAGCATTCCCAGATTTTAGGTGGGGGAAATTTCAGAGGTTTGAACAGCGATGTTGGAAATTCTCATTGTATTTCCCCAAAATGCTTTGGAAAATTCTAGCCAGTGTTTGGTCAAGATTGTTCTTTCCCAATGCTCTCTGCTTCCTTTTATTTGTTTCCTCTTCTTCTTAAGTTCAACACAAAGAGACCCACTATCCCAGAAGTGATCTGCTCTCCTAGAAAAAAATACACAGTATCTCTACTGTTCATTTTTGTGCTAGACCCGGTTTGGTACCTGAAAACCCACATGATTTTGTCCTCCAACAAGAAGAGAGACACAGTTTGTAACTGCTAGTTAGGTATTATTTGAAAATCAAACATTCCAAGTTCCATAGCTCTAGATAATTTCTGAGTTGTGGTACCATTTCTTTAGCAATTTGACAATCTTGTACTTCTTGTTTATTCTGGTGGCTTTTTAAAAGACATTTTAGCAAAAGCTTTTTTAAGTGCTTTCTTGAGCTTATTTGTAAACTAAAATAAGAAATTACGGCCTAAGGCATCCACAAAGTCTTACCAGGCTTTAGGGTGAGTGCCAGTGGTTCTTCCTCACTAAAAATTTCCCACTGTGGCTGTCAAAAGTGGCACTAGTGGTACGAGTCACACGTAAGAGGAAAGTCCCTGCTCTGTGCCATCTCAGCATAGGTTTAGACCTACCAAACCCCAAAGAGCCAAGACAGTAGAAGTGTGAGGAACAGGGAACTAGATGAGAAAATTGAGGTACACAGAGAAAATTACTTGGCCAGATTTGTAGTAAAATCCACACTAAGGCTCAACTCACTCACTTTGTCCTTTACTCCAGAGCAGAAGTGTTGATCCTGTCCTTAGGATCATTCCATCATTCACCAACACAACTTCCAGTAGAAACTCCCTTTAAAGCCAGAAGCCTTTCAGCATTTTCTTTTTCTTTCTTTCTTTCTTTTTCTTTCTTTCTTTCTTTCTTTCTTTTTCTTTCTTTCTTTCTTTCTTTCTTTTTCTTTCTTTCTTTCTTTCTTTCTTTTTCTTTCTTTCTTTCTTTCTTTCTTTCTTTCTTTCTTTCTTTCTTTCTTTCTTTCTTTCTTTCTTTCTTTCTTTCTTTCTTTCTTTCTCTTTCTTTCTTTCTTTTTCTTCCTTCCTTCCTTCCTTCCTTCCTTTCTTTCCTTTCTTTCCTTTCTTTCCTTTCTTTCCTTTCTTTCCTTTCTTTCCTTTCTTTCCTTTCTTTCCTTTCTTTCCTTTCTTTCCTTTCTTTCCTTTCTTTCCTTTCTTTCCTTTCTTTCCTTTCTTTCCTTTCTTTCCTTTCTTTCCTTTCTTTCCTTTCTTTCCTTTCTTTCCTTTCTTTCCTTTCTTTCCTTTCTTTCCTTTCTTTCCTTTCTTTCCTTTCTTTCCTTTCTTTCCTTTCTTTCCTTTCTTTCCTTTCTTTCCTTTCTTTCCTTTCTTTCCTTTCTTTCCTTTCTTTCCTTTCTCCCTTTAAGATTCAGGTAATTTCTAGATATCACCTACAATATACTCAGGAGACCTGGGCCTCTTTTTTATTATGCCTGAACTGCCTCTTGGAGGTGACACTTCTCTTGGCTTCTTGCCAGACATTACAGCTTTTTCCTCCTCGCACATCTTTATCTTTTGCTTTACTTTGTATTTTCAACTTCAATGATTTATTTATTAACCTATATTTTTTCCTCCTACTCACTGAAATCTGTTTCATACTGCAGCTTCTTTTCTTCATTCCTCCCATCCCACTTTCTCATTTTCACCAGCATTTGTCAAACACTCCAGCAGTGCCTCAAATAGATCCAGTGATACTTTTTATTCTCTATCAACCAGTTTTGGTGCAGAAATCTCCCATGACTTACAGAGGTATTCCTCTCTAAGGCACATGTTTGGTTCAAATCCCTGATGGATTTGGTATCATTCTGGGGGAAATGTGCCCAATCTAGGATCAGCCTCAATAATCTTTTCCATTTTTTTTAAAGTGAAACTAAACAAACAAACTTCACTAAATGAGGAAGGAAGGGAGGAAGGAAAGGATCTGCCAAGTTTTTTTTAAGAGGTGACTTAATATCTCTAAACCCCTTAAACACAGGTTTTAATCCAAGAGCTGGCAGGCTCCAAAGAAAGCTGAGCAGCCACACTGGATGTGCTTCGGCTCTTTCTCCACCGAAGACACTTCGTTCTTTTACCCCTTTTTGCACGGTCTCCAAGAGAACAGCGCTCCGACAGATTTGTCCACTAGAGGGCATGAGAGGCCACTAAAATCCCTCCAGTTTGACCTAACTAGAGGAAACGAAAATAGCCCGCGTACCTATTTGTTTGATAAATAAGCAGGGGTTTGTTTACTTCCCGTGACATGTAACTTATCGACTTATCTGACCATGCGCTGGAGAGATTTTTAAATGTCAATAAACTTCTTCTAAAAGATTAAGCCATGGAATTTCTTTTGTGTTCTCTGCTTCCCAGTTCCTCCCTGACTGCAATAGGATCTGTTAAATATGGGCAGAGCAAGCAAACGATCTCACTAGATTGATAGGAATTACAGAATGATGGATTATACTTCAGAGAAATTAGATATCCTATAAAAAATAGTCATACTAGAACTTTTATCCCGGAAAGTCTAATCAGCAAAGGATAATTAAAATTGTAGCACATCATTTCACACAATCAATTTCTAAATGCAAGTCTTTCTGTTCCAGTAGAAATCTCATTTGGATGCAAAACACCATGAGTTTAATCCCTGATATTTGATCTGATACAAAGAAATAGTCCATTACTAACACATTCTAAGAGCTCAGATATTCTAAGGGAATTTAATGGAACAGAATATTTTCTGAAACTCAGGCCTATGCTCTGCACTGGAAATAGATAAAGACACATTAAGTAAGTGTCTGCCATTTTGCCTTAGAAGTACAAAAAAAGCTCTTTGTCAAATTCTAATTGAAATTTGTTTGATCATAATCTCTCCCGGTGTTTGCATTTCTGTTCTAAAAACTTCAGATGAATTAGATTATTTTGTGTATTTGCCTTTTTCTTCCCCTAGCAAGCAATGTGTTTCCCAGATATTGCAGTCGTTTGCAGAGGTTAAGTTACTTTATTATTATTAAGCAATATTTTAATTGTTCTGGATGACTAATTGGCTCTGCCTAGATTATCACATT
This sequence comes from Chaetura pelagica, assembly GCF_000747805.2. NCBI lineage: Eukaryota > Metazoa > Chordata > Aves > Apodiformes > Apodidae > Chaetura > Chaetura pelagica. The sequence goes on along the minus strand of NW_009952560.1, from coordinate 214,010 downwards.
GGCCCAAAGGATAATTCAAGGTTATCACTTCCTCTCCCTGAAATTTGATTTCCTTACTCATTTATCATATAAGCGGGGTCAAAAAGAGGAGAGATTTCACAAGACAGGAAGACCAAATAGACCTTGTGACTGTAATACTAATACTTTCTGGTCTCTTTTCTGGGTGATCTCAAAGAAAGGGCAGGAGTTTTAGTCACAGAAAACAAGCTGGAGTTCTGGAGTGTCACTGGGATGAGGCCAAGAGAGACAAAAATGCAGTAAGAGCTGCAGGCCAAGGCATGAACCTCCTGTGGTCTCCCACTATAAGGTGTTTCCACCAGAGTTGGTCCTCCAGGTGAAGTGCTTGTACTTCCTAATGGCACAGAAACACCTCTACAGTTTTTCTCCTTCCTAATAAACCAAGCACATTGCAGATATCACAGCTCTGTCACTCGGCAGGTGCAGATTAACTCCCCATTAACTCCCTACGGTGGATGATGCTACAAATAACACAAACTTTTTCCTCCTTCTCAACATATACCAACAATACTCATTATCCTTGTTGTTACTGTGTCTGTGCCTTGGGACCTTGTAACTGTTTACACAAACTGCTCTCCAGGGAAAGTGGTCTAGGTTTTCCAGCCTGTGAATTTCTGTTTGGGGCCCTGACTCTGTTTCATTGGCAAACACTAAATGGTAGGTGTTCCTTCTCATTTGCTTTGGGTTCTTTTTTCCAGCAGCCTTTTGCCTTTGCTGTTCACTGCTTTCCTGGTTTTTGTGAGTATCCCTAAGGACACCTTATGCTCCATTCCCATTTAGAGCTGAATTCTCTGAATTCTGCAGCAATGCACTAGGACTTATTAACCAAATGCAGACTGTAAAACATAACTTATTTTTCTGACCATGGCTCTTGCCAGAGCATCCAACATCCTTCCAGAGACCTTCCCAAAAACCGCATATTCCCACGTTTAGTAAATTCACACACTAACTCATGCAAGGCATGTTCCTATTCCCAAGCTTTGTGTGTGTGTACATCTAGAAACATCCCTTTAAAATCTGTCAGCATTATTATCTGATGCCTTTTAAGCAAAACCCATTACATTTGCACACCTCTTCTCTCCCTGGGTGGCACAGCCAGCTAAGCCTGTTATGGATACCTCCTTCTTCAGCAGGGCCCAGCTGGGGACATGTATTCATTCTCAGCTTGTTTTCTGTCTATCTACTCTGCATTCTGCAATGTGTAACCTGTAAACAGTGTTTTTGCTGTAAGCAATTCTCCTCTGGGTAACGCCTCATGCTTACATCACCAGGCAGGATTCTCACTACAATGATCTTATTTTTGCTTGAATGCTTGTCTCCATAAAACCTTCTAGTGCCTCGTGATCAGCTGTGTCAAAGGCTACTCACACCCAAACAAACCTACCCAACAAGTCACAGATTAATGCCCATCACTCAGATGAACTGTGAAACTAAAACCAGCCTCAACCTGCACAACATAAAACTGGCCCCGATACTCTTTTCCCCCTGACACTACATAAAATCCTGTGTAATTTCCATTAACTTTCATGGAATTATTTCTCAGTTAGATCTGCTGATTCTAGATTATAATCACACACAGTTTCAGAGCCAGGATTTGGATTCAGTAACATCAGCACATCAACAAAGTATGTCTTTTGTTGCAGCATCCAAGGCCAAAGCGCTGCTGACACAATTCATACCACATTCCTTCTCAATCTAGTCATGACAAAATGGCTGAAAAAAGTCAGAAACATTATTTACTTCTACAGGTATGAGTCAGTGCTTTGGAAATGGTCTGCATAAATTCACAGTTGGTGTATTTGTAGTGTTGTTTCAACTCACTTTAAGCACAGATACTTTATCCTCCTCTCTCCTCTTCGGCCATCAGGTGCACAAGAGGAACTGAAGAGGAAAAGGAAAGTCTTTAAGAACTAGGAGAATCTCAAGACAGGAATTTATTTGTTTCTCCTTAAAAACCTTTGTGTAAACCTCATGTTGGCCTGTATGAACTGATGAATATAAAGACTCTTCGTTGCTGAACAGTTTTTACCAGCTGCTGCTCTATTTCCTTCCCATGAGTCATGCTATTAGCTTATGCTGCTCTATTTAATTTCAACTGATGCTTCAGCCCACACAAGCTTTTCTAAAATAAATTTTAAAAAACCTTATTCGAAATAGACATCAAGTGGTTTGAATGAACCTCCAAAAAGTGCTGAACAGCATGGAGGTCTCAGATGCAGTGTCTAAGAGCTGCTGTTAAACAGAGCTGAAAACCGAGGATGAAGCTTATCTAGGGGAGAAAAGTAACAAAACTGCTATTTGAAAATCCATAAGGGGAAACACAGGAAGGTTAATTTCAACCCCATTCAAATTAATTAGACTTGAGGGTCATCCTTCACCTAGGTTATAGACAGACAGACAGACCGATAGCTGTTAAAATTTACAGATACCTGCTAAGCAAGCAGAGGTTCTACTTTTGCTACTGTCTTGGAAGTACTGCTCAGCTGGGCCCTGTGCAATGCCTCAGTCACTGCAATCATGACCTGAATGCACTAAATGCCAAGACCTCAGTCTAAAGAAGTCATTAACTCCCTGCCTACTACCTCATAGTAAAGTCTTACATAAACTTTGGGTAGCAGAGGCCTGTGGTATCATCTTCTACCATCTTTTGCATAGATAAAGCTACAAAGAAACAAAGGACAGCAGGGGGGATCTGTGGGACATGTTAGAGGTGTTTCTTGTTTCTGAGATCAGTGGGTATCCCATTATTTTTAAATCCTTAAAGCAGCAGCACATGTGGCAGTCTGAAGGACCCCAGAGCCATGGACCTCTTGGGAACACCACGTTTGCATTTTCACTTTCCTTCCAAACTCTTAGCTAGGAGCCAAACACAGGTCCAATCTTTCTTCCATCTGTTATTATTATTTTTATTTTTTTTTTAATTATCTTGCCACATGAGCAATTAACTCATTAACCCATTTTGCATGTTTGTAATCTTTTTTCCCTTACGGGTGTAACCTTGCTGTACTGCAGGTCCCAGATACCCTGAAGATTTCCTAAATATCATCATGTGACTTAAAAGCAGCAGCGAAACAAAGACACCACCTCTGCCTTCCTTGCAGTCATAACAGGGATTGAGAAACAGGAAGAAAGCATTCCAGAGCTGCAAAGGGCAGGGAAAAATGCCAAACTCTTTTGAGAGTATGTAGTATGACAGGAAAAGCCAGCTCCAAAGAAAGGAGAGATAGAAGGCAAAAGGGAAAACCACTTCCTAGCTCCATAAGAAAGGGAAGGAAAAGACAAGGTTACATCTGTGAAGTAAAAGAGCATCCCCCCACCCTAATTCTGTAATGGAATTGCACTAAAATATCGTGCTGTGTTAGACCGGCAGAAGTGAAGTAGTCAGTCTTTTCCTTCCATATACAGAAATAGTTACACTGCTATAAAGGTCTATTTCTATTCTGAAAAGCAAAAATATCATGCAACCCTGTGCACTTTTACAGCTGTGTAGCTGCATCTTTATCAGAACTTTCACTGGCACATTGATGTAAGTTAAAAAAAATAAATTACGCCCTTTCTTGACACAGTCATGGCAGTAAAACCTTCAACTATAGACCAAAAGGGCATTGATTGAGCTGTCTTGTGAGACTGAAGGCTTTATCACACTACCATGTAAAAGATTCTAATTGCAGTTTAAAGACTAGAAGCTGCACAGACATAATTTGGGCATGAGTAAGTCTGCCCAACTTCCACGTGGTGGCTTTATGGCCCTTACCCTGAAGTTGTGTCACCCAGCTCTTCACTGCAGGATGTGGTTGCAGTGCAGTAGCTTGTGAGGACTCCCCCTGGAACATATACCCCTTTACATTCGGTGCTGTGCAAACACAGATTAAAAATAAATCCCTTCCTTGCAGCCTTCAAAGATGAAACAGGCAGAAGTCAAGAGGGCAAACGGAAGCACAGGGGGCTGGTATGAGTGACTCAGTGGCCATGCTGCCAGTCAGTGACACAGCCATGAGCTGTGTCATCTCAACCTCCTGGACCAGTGCCTTTCCTGCTAGGAAACCATCCCTTCACCTCACAGTTGTCTCTGGAAGAATGTAGGCTTTGAGCTCAGCAGCACAAATGAGGATAAACACTAATTAGTAGCTTCTAATTTAAACACTGTAGCAACAAAAAACGAGTTTACCCATTTTTTAACAATAGAAGGTACCACAGCATTGAGATCTCCCTCACATTGCCATATTCCTTGATGACAGTGCCCCAGGTATTCCTGCAATCACTGCTGTCAGCCTTCTAATTGCACCACCAACGATGTTTGCTGGCACGGGATGTTGGTGCCCCATGACGTTCCATGAGTGCCTGAGGACACTGCCACATGGTGCCACACCATCATGTCCTGCACCTATCAGCCCCAGTAGCTGTGGGACCAGCTGCTCACCCAAAGCCCTGGTTTGTGTTGCCAGTCAAGCAGCAGCATGTGACAGAGCCCTCTCCTCTTGCAGGGGCTGCTCTCCTGCACATCTGCTGCTGATGCTTGGCCATCTCTTGGGTGACACTGGGCATGTCACATAGCACGGGTTTTGCCTGGCTAGTCAGGTGCCTGTGCAGTATCAGAAAGGTCTCAGCTGAGAAGGGAAGACCTAGGGAGATGATGGTGGCTGCCCAGACAGGCCACTTCGCAGAGGAGCCACTGCCACATCCCCTCTTAAATTTCAGGTCTTGCAAGAATACCCTCATCCTTGTGTCTTTATTTCACAGCAGCCTTTTCCAGTTTGAAGCTGCAGTGCCCAGACCATTCCCAGGGCTGGAGAGGCACTGTCCAGACACAGGGCTCAGCCACAATGACATTTGCTCTGCAGTCAATCAATCCCTCTGTAAATCTGAGCACAGACACCTCATCCCCCTGTTTATGGTCATCACAATGACATCTGACAAAAAGGTAAATTATGCTCCCCCAAAATCCTGCTTTGCTTTAGTGGGGAACTTATTGCTACTGTCAAGGCTTATTTATGATACATTTTCTGTACAATCTGTGACTTGAAGAGAGATCTAATGTGCATTTAACTAGAAATCTTATCTGTCTTGGCAAACATTTATAAATAGTACAAAAGAGACCCTGGTTAAACTTGGAGTCACACCTGTGTACACACTGCCCACTGCAGTGCTTGTGCAAGAGAGTTTTTGTGTACCAACCTCTGTGTTTTCAGTACTCAGGCAACACCAAGCTTTTACTGTTCTTGTTACAGAGGCTGCTGGAATAATGGAGCATGTAATTACATCCAACCTCTCTTTAGTACTCAAATTACAGAACTGGATTTCTGTGCCAGACCTTCAGGAAGTAACGCATAGAAGGAATCTCATAAATAACCTGCAATTACATTAATGCAGAGAGCAGGTCCTTCCCTTAAAAGCTATCAGATTCACTGGGGTGACCTTGCTGGCAGACCAGCGCCAGACATGGTGCTTCAGTGAAGAAAACAGTAATGCAGGAGGTAAATTGCAATAGTCACAGTTCTGGGGCCTCTGTATCCAGTTCTCTTTAGAAATAGATATAATGAAACAAATTGTGCAGTGTGGAGGCAGTTAAACAGAATAGCTGTGTTTGTATTGCTCTGGTTTATGCCTTAATTTACAGGAATGGGCCGTGCTCACAGAAGATACTTTTACATGATTACAGCTCTGCTTGCAGTACCAGTCTGCAGTGTTTTAACTGGGTCTACTTCCCAGATTGTTTCACTGACAATCACAGAAAGCTGAAGATGAGCTCTCAGACCTGCACAGATCTGGAAAACTGTGCAGAAATGTGGATAAACAGGACAGAGATCTGGTGGGGAAGGAAGAACTGAAGAAGCTGACAGTAATGAAAGGCTCAACGTGGCTGGCTTGTCTTAAACCTACATGACTGTGTCTGTAGAAGTGGTGTTGCCACATCCTGACTTTTTCTAGGCTAAGAGCTCCTTAAGTGTTCTGCAAAATGCAGTGTTTGAAAAAATAAATAAATAAATAATATATATATACATATGTATAAAAGGATAAAACATCTAGTGAGAAGGAAGATCTGTTTACTCATTCCTATGAAAGGAACTAAATAACTAAATAAACCTACTAACTACTGTTTTGACTGCTGGTTATTAAAGGATCTTTGCTCATTTGCTTGAAATCTCTGCTGTTTGTATCTCCTTCCTGCTTTTTTATTCAGCTTTAAAATGTTAGCCCAGTTCTCCAACACACCTTTACTCGTGGCTTTGTCTTCAGACTGCAGACAACCAAAGCTTCTTTGAAATCTCTTGCAAAAATGTTACAATAAGAAACCAAGGTCATATTCGGTAACAAACTCCCAAATCATTGCCAGATTTTACACAAAATCTGTTTTTCTAATCTTGTCCAGTCCCTAACCTCTATTTCCTTCTTCTTCCTCTGTCATGCTCCGATTCAAGATGGTGTCTATTAGAAAGGTGAGTTCTGAGTCAGTGGTAGAATCAAGAACACTCACCTTTACTCAAATGTCACTACTTACCTTTACTAACCCCACCTGCACTTTATCATTAAATCCTGCCCTCTGAGTTGCAGAGGTGTTTGTGAGAATTTAAAAAAACAAACAAACAAACAATGGCAGGTATACACATTTCCTAATAAATAAATAAATCTGGTTCCAGGGTATTACTTTTGTTTGCTTTAATACCTGCCTTTACACTACTATTTATACAAGATCATATTCTAATATTTACTTCAAGATTCCTTTATACCACTCTTACTCTGGATATGCTGGGCAAACACCAGGCACACATTCTCAGTGTAACACAAAAGGCTGCATTACAAATAAATGCAGTTCTCAGTTTCTCTCCCGACTCTTACACCTATTTCCAACATTTTTACAACCCATTAAAAATGGGAACAAGAAGAGATGTTTAAAAATTACGTTGTTCAACCTCCAACTTCGAAGAGCCTCCATTTCTCACAAATTCTTTACCTTTTCTGTAGCCCTCTACATAAATTCCCTATAGCAACAAGCCTGAATAAAAACCACCCAAGTATTTCCAAGCTCAGTTCCACATCAGCTCAGGCCCATTTCTGATCTGTAAGCAAACACTTGTTATCTATAAGCAACTTGCTCTTTCCCAACTCTGCTGCAGCAGGAA
>NW_009952560.1:199677-206519 GCF_000747805.2 Chaetura pelagica | reverse complement strand
CAGGAATGCAGCCTTGGCTGTTTCCAGGCAGAAGCTGTCAGACACAACCCTGTCATTCCTCAACGTTCTAACTTTATCTGTTCTTACTATTTTATTGATCTGCTTTACAGAATGCAGGTAGTTTATATCTTTCATTTTTCCTATTAAACTTGACCTGCTTTTCTATAAATAGAATTTGTAGACAACTTATTGAAATTTACAATTATACCCTTTGTGCAGTTTATTTTCCCTCTGTTTGCATAACCTTGCTAGTCCAATGCCAAAACACAGATTCCATAAAAAGCAAAAAATACTCTTCCTATTGTAACTATGTTCAGCACTTTATTACTGACTACATCCTAGGCTAGCACAAAGCACTGTATATTTCTGCCTTGGATGAGAGACTCTAAAAAAAGGTGATTATTTCATATTTACACAAAAGTGTATGGGACTGGAAAGATTCAGAATATTCCCTGCTATCTGTTACACTCAGAGTCAGCCCTTATTCTGACTTGCTATGTGACTGCTTTGACATTCCTCTGGTCTCACATCAGCTTCCCAGCCCTTTTCCGCTGCTGTATGACGGCATCAGGCAGGAGCTGTACTTATCGGGGGCAGGGAATGAAAAGCAGGGCAGAACAAGTAGTCCAAGAAAGGTTCTGTTGAAAAAGGCAATCTTGTTGCAGACCAGAACATCAGCTTCCTCCGCCTCCACAGCAAAGTGAAAGGAATGTTCTCGCAAGGTGGGTCTGTCTCATCTGACAGCACTGCTGTGCTGAAAGCTGTGTGATCAGCCCTGCCAGCCAGACCCTGGTGCCCTGAAGATGGAATTAGGAAGCAGGTATCTCTGAGAAGGAAGTGGAGCAAGTTGGCAAAACAAACAAAAAAGGGAGGGGGCTGAAGTAGAGCTCTCAGCAGCCAGGGAAAAGCTCAGCCACATCTGCCTGGAGCCTGCAGCTCTGCTGGAAAAGGCAAGGGGGCCAAGAGGCATCATCTCCCAAACAGCTCCTGGGCTGCCTGCCTGTGCTGCTTTGTGGTGTGAGGAGATGACAGGAGGGAAGAGGCCTACACTGAAGGTTTGAACTTCTTTTCTGTGCTTTCAACAAGAAGCAGGACAGCACTGGACCTTTGCTCAAACCTCATGGAGCACTGGCAAGAATGTGTGTTGAGGAGTGCCCCTGCAGCCATTCAACTGGCACATAGTGATTGCTGAAGGGCACTGTCCCTGTCCTTGGCCTGCATGAATACCAGTATGTCCCCAGCCCTACACTGGATGTAGGAGGCTTCTAAACCTACACGGTAGAAAAGAACTGATCCACAAAATAACTCAGTGTTCAATTGTAATATTTTCTCATTCTCATAAGGCAGCAACTCTGCCTCAGAGCACTGTGTTACCTTCCCTGAACTGAATTGGTTGTGTTTAAGTCTGGGCTTAATGACTTGTCCAAATTCACCAAGGAAGCAGGTAGCAGAGTTAAGGAAACAAGATATTGCTCCTGATTCTACATCCCACACTTTGGCCACAAGCCCTTGTATCCTCTCTGATTTTAATGAACCAATTAGAACAGTTTTTACCCTGCTTATAATGACAGACTTGGTATTTTGCAAATAATCAGATATAATTACAGAGCAGAGTGAGGGAACTGAAGCCAAAGGAATACAAAACAGCTCAGTAACATTTTTCATTGCACAGTGGCAAAGGATGTCATTCCAAACCCCAGGGACACACTGCACGCTGAGTGCCTCCGCCTGCCAGGCAGCACACTGCTCTTTAAGGAGCCTGAACACCCCCAACAAACTGAACTTCTTGGCAGCAAAGTGCAGAGAAAACATGAGCTGAATAGAAACACATAAAGCCAGTATGTTGTAGAACTGATTTTTTAAAGAAAAATTGAAGTAGCTGTGTGTTAGAGGCCAGTGAGATTATGCTGACATTGGTTAGGGTGTGGATACAGTGAACTCCAGGGAGGCTAAGTTGCTTTCCCTGTAATATGGGGACTATTCTACACTAGTCTTGTTTAGGACAGCTCAAGTTCAAAACTTTCAGGATGACCTTCAGCCATCTGAGATAACAGCTCTTGTAACTTCAGTGGGTAAATTTAGCACAGATGTTTCTGAAAGCAGCTCCCTTACAAGGTACCCACAACAAGCTTAGAAAGTAGGAATGGTTTTGAACCTAAAAGGAATAAACCCAAACCTCTGTCTGCCTTATTCCAGTGCAGCCACTCATCACAAAAGCACTGGATTCACCACACACACAGACATCTGCTCTATTTATTATACCCAAAGATGTGGTCCAAAAACTATAAAATCCCAAAGAGACCAAAAGAATTCAGAGAAAAAAAAAATCCTGTAGTCTGTCTCTGACATTCCATCTGTGCAACTTTTTCACAGCATTCTTTAAGCAGACCTCTACAGATTAACTCCTGACATACTGGACGTGCATCCACTTAAGACCATCTACAGAAAACTAGTTCTCAATTTCACCATAAGCAATGGTGAATAAGCTACAGAGCAACAGGGAGAAAGGGGACAGCTCAATTCCAGTAAGGGAATGAGGAAGGCAGTCTCCTCTAGTGTGTGGGCAAATCAGAGGATTATGCACATGGCTGCTCTGTGATGACCCTGAAAAGTGGCCTCATCTCCCTGCTTCCTCTCCCAATCATTCTTTGTCTTGTCTGTTTAGACTGCCTACTTCTCAGGCCCAAAAGTCCCATCCTGTGCAGCTGAACTGTCCTAACATTACCTGTAGTCACCAGGAAAATAACACCACTTACATGAAATAACAGCTGATACTGTGCCAGTTACAGCAGCGTTTCATGAAAAGGACTATCCCTCAGCAAGGGTGGCAGGGAGAGACTGAGAGGGGCGAAGACTCTCAGAGCTTAAAAAAAATATATTTACAGTATAAGAAATTGCCAGGCCTAGTACACAGGGTGTCATATACTCTGAACTGTCTCTTTGAGGGCTGGGGTGTTGAAATATTTTTATGTTTAGATTTTTTAACCCTTCAACTTATGGGGCTGTCACTTGGACTGCCTTCAACTTCTGCTGAATTTTAGTGCTATTTGATCACTGCCTGGAAATTCCATTAACCCACTATTTTGGCCTAAAGCTTCTCAAAGAGAAAAAAGGATGTTTTTTGCACTCAATTCCCATAGTAATTCAATAAGCACTGAGCACACAACTCTCAGTGCTTCTCAAAATATATTTTTGTTTGAGTCGGGCCTTTGTTACATTCTCTCATAGGTCAATAATCCACCCTTCTTTACATATTTTCCTCTTAAGAAAGATTATACTAAGGCCTGCACATGCTGAGCCCTCTCTTTCTTCCATTATGCTTTTTCCTTTCACCTTCTCTTTTGCCTTCACAAACTCATGCTGAACTTTCTCCATCCCAAGGAGGCTACTCAAAACAAACAGGAGCTGTGAATTATTAACAGACTATAAATAGCATAATTTTTAATGATAGCCAAACAACCAAGATGCATGGGCTACTGCACAGATCACCTACCTTGGTCTTGTGAGCGACTGGCCTTAGTTGTTCCCTTACCTGTCATCTGTCAGGAGTGCTTTATAGAATAACAACTTTGAAGAGGGGGGACATAACTTGTGGGCCTGAAAAAGCACCATGGGTTTCTCTAGTACTTTGCATTTGACACTTAGTGTGCTGTTCAGTCTTCCAATGGTCTGTCTGTACAACCCAAACGACCACAACTAACTGAAAACAATCACCCCAGCTGTCCCTGAACAGGATAACCTTATTGGGACAGTTTGTGCAGGCTGAACGGGGAACTGCACAATAAGCAGAACTTGGATAGAAACTGTGATCTAAATTCTTGCTGATCTGTAGTAGAATTCATAAAGTGTAACAAACAGCCTTTCATGGGGGAAGCCTTCCAGCAGGAAGCCATAGCAATGGAAATGAATCACAGCAAGGACACTGCTGAGAGTTTTGCAAGTAGCTAGAAGTCAGGAAACACACGTGGGAAACACCTAGGCTCATTTTCCCAACCCCAGATAATATTACAAAGGCATACAAAGAAACAACAGCACCAAAACAAATTTCTATAAAAGCAGCAAGGTCTCTTATTTGGGATACAGACTAATTTCAGGTAGCGTTCCTAGTCCAGCCTAATGACTAACTGAATCAAAAAGATTTCAGTGAAGCTGGTTAAGAAACATGCAATCACAAATCAGTTAAAAAATCAGAGAAGAAAATAACAAACTAAATGTATTAAACTGGGTTCACCATGGCAGGATAAAAGAATGTGAAATAAGCAGATCGTGGTGCCTCAGTAGCCTGGGGAACAGCTCCATAACCTGGATCTTGAAAAGTATTTCCAAGACAGGCAGACCACAAAAGTCCTTTCATTTGTGAAAGCTTATTGCAGTGTGTAAAGTCTTGACGGAGAAAGATGGCACTGAGTTTATTAGCTTCCCAGCTGAATAGCACTGTGAAGACTTGGCAGCTGCATCCATAAAGGAAGATCATGGAAAACACATAAATCAGCCTCGAGTCATTGGCGCAGCCTCACACGCCCCTGAGCATGTGACTGTGTGGAGTATGCAGCCTGGTGCCACCCCTGATTCCACAGCTATGCCTCACCAGTGGAGCACAGTAAAAATCATCCCAAAAATCATCCAGTGTGGTCTACTTACAAGGTAAGTAAACATGACAAGAGTGCTGAGAAAGGAAAGTGCGAATTCTTTACAACCTCAAGTTTTGACTGAATTTTAGACATGTTTTATCAACCAGCATGGTACCTTGCAGACAGAACCCAGCTTTCCACTTCTTCTACTCTGGCTTCAAACATGAGACAACACCCCTTTCTGCCAGACATGAAAAGAAAAGGTGCTAGCAATGTCTGCAGGACAGGCTGTGACACCAAACCATTTCTAATAAGCTTGCAAAAACACAGGACTCTACATCTTACAATTTGCCTTTGTGTCCGTAACACACAAAACAGTTCCAAGACTGGCATTTCTACTCCAATGTTGTAAAGGCTGAACAACAGTGTAACTGCTAGAAAGCCTCATTGTTTGAAGATGCATTCGATTAAATGATATTAAAAAATTATTAATTAGATAATTCATTAGAAATTAGATTAAATTACATTCCTCTATTATACAAAGACCAGATTAAGTAAAGCAATAATCTCTTCTGGCCCTTACATCTATTACATCAATGACCAGGAAGCACACTGAGGAAGAAACACCAGCTGTTGCAGAAATACTTACAGAAACAGAGACTTTGATAATAAATTGCCAAATACTTTGCTTCTTAAAAAAAACAACAACACAAACTAACAAGAAAGCCAGCAGCAGGGTGACACTCCTACAAAGCTGCATAACTCAACTACTATCTCTCCCCAGCCACAACAGCCCCCCAAGGTAAGCAAACAGAACCCAACCTTATTCTGGTTGCATGTGAGGCTGAAAGCCTCAGGAGAAATCTTACAAAGTGAGTCATCTCAGCTACGAGATGGCCTCGTTCAAACATTCACAACTTATGAGTTACTCCAAAGCAGTGTTTCACAACATTCACTGACTACAAATCTGCCTTGTAACAAGAAGCTGATGAGGGATTCAGGGAAGATAGCTGCTCAGGGCCTTTCCATCGGCAGGCAGCAGAGAATCAATAGAGCAGGAACTGGATTATGCTGCTGAAAAATACTCTGTCCAAGTAGTGCTATGATGTGCTAAGAGAGTTTATACAAACCAGGGTTAATCCATGCCAGTGTTTGGACCACCAAACATTCAAAACTTCTTCCTGCTTTCTTTGACGTTGTCTCATTACATGATTTAAAAGATGCTTTGCTGGCCTTGCTTACATAAGGGTAATTTCCAATGTTGCTGCAGCTGAATAGCTAATCCATGCAGCTACTTCCATGCATCTACCTGCTAGGCCGCTACTTTGGAATCAAATCATAGTTATTATCTGCAGTTAATTTCCCTGCAATGTGCTCTTCTGAAATCCAAAGATAAAGCAAGGAAGATTCACCTAGAGAGGCAAAACTTCAATATACAAAAGAAGACAGGAAAAGGAACAGAAGGAGATAGGGGAATAGACAGGATATTAATACAAAATCACACAGAGAACGAGGCAGCTGCAGGGTTTCTTTCTCCAAGTTGTTTATGGAAAACTTCATTCATGTTAAATTCAAGTCTGTATCATAAACCAGCTCTTGCTGGATTTAGATGATGAACTATACGTGTATAGAAAGAAGCATCAAAGAGTAGGAAAGAGTTTGCCAGCCCCTAGTTAGGGAAGATGACACCAAGTGCACATCACTGCCCTAGACCCATTCTGCAAGGCAATCATGTAAGTTTTGCATATTTTTTGGTTTACGTGCTGCCTTGTAGTCCCATGGTCAAACAGATATCAGGGATGTCACAACCTGGCTTAAAAGATAATGAAGACAACCTCTATCTAACTCACCGTGGCAGGAATACTAACTGTTGCTGCTTGGGCGTTTAAGCAACATGAGAACATTTCTTACCCTGTCTGAGGACTCTGCAGTTTATCGACACAACCTCATCAAGCACATCCCCACAACAGCAGCTGTAAAAAGCCTAATAACTGCAACAATGGGGCAGGCTCTTCCCTGCACTGAGAACCCGCGTGTTTTGAGGAAGCCGAGTCACTACAGATCCAGCCACTACAGTTAAAACGTGACTCAACTTTTGGCAGAAACGGGATTGAAAGACGTTACTGGAACAGGCTGTAACCGCAGCCCAAGCCCTGCTCACCCCCACACACACACACATACAACCGCAACAGGGTCATTCCACAGCAAAGGCTGATTTCTAAGCATGTTTTGACCACCCGGAGGAACACAAACGGGCGCTTGGCAGGGGGG
>NW_009952560.1:169132-199489 GCF_000747805.2 Chaetura pelagica | reverse complement strand
AGAATCTCAGCGGGCAGGAGCGGGTAGGGGAGAGGGGTGGGCCCCGTCCTGGCTTGGGGCGGGTGAGGTGAACGCCGCGGGTTTCGGGGCTCCGGTTCCTTTCGGGGGGTCTCCCGGCGCTTCCCCTGCCTTTCTTTCCCCGCCCCATCCCGCTCCAGCCCCGCGGGGGAACAACCAGCGACCCCCAGCTCGGTGGTTTCCTGCGGGTGATTCTTAATCCCGGCAGGATGTTACGGTCTGCAGGCGTTTTCCTTTCACGGGTAACAAAAAAATCGTTCCTGGGCACCTTATTTGAGAAACTCGGAAGCGTTAGGTCAGGCTGGATAGTTCTGCTATCTCAAGAGCTATGATTGAACAGTCGGTTTCATAACATTTTTGAGTTCTGCTTCTGATCCCGAGATGTGATCTCGCTCACACGACAGGCCATTTCATGGCCAATGACCAGGCCGTTTTAACACTAAGCTGTTCCTCTTTAATGACTCAGACTCTGCACCTGAGGCTCATCGCCCTTTTCATTGTTTATACAGAGACGAGACCCCTTCCCCCTTTACTTTAAATGCCATTAAATAAAAGCAAAACAATTAATGTATCTCTTGGTTCCCTTGTAACCTTTTAAAATAGGCTGGCACTTTTTATTATTATTTTTTTTTATGTCATTTCCTCTTTGTTTTCTTTTCAGCACGGTCACGCACTGTAGGAGAACTCTTAGCCCCAACTTCTCCTTTTGACAAGAAGTGTGGACGTGAAAACTGGACTGTGGCGTTTGCTCCCGATGGATCTTACTTTGCTTGGTCACAAGGGCATCGCATAGTGAAGCTGGTCCCCTGGGCTCAGTGCCTGAATAACTTGTAAGGCAAAACCCGATGGCTTTTTAATTAGTCTGAAAATAGGAGATAACTTTGAATAGTTTAAAACACGTTGTTTGTGGTTTTTTTGCATTGGCATCTTTGGGAAAAACTAATTATTTAAACCAACAGCTATTGCTTCATCACTTTCTTTGTGGACAGCAAGAGAAACAACTGTATTGCAACCTCACAAGGGTTATGGAGGAGTGATTTATTAACTGATTCACATGCTCTAAAATAAAGAGTAGGTTAGAACAAACAGGAAATTTAAGGGCTCTGGCAGATCTGAACTTTAAAATTTCCTATCACAAAGCTACTTGGTTTTACTTTTGTAGGAATTTACTTAAAGGTGAACCTCTTTCCTTATCATTCTTACTAGAATTCAAGTTAAGTTCCAAAAGATACATTTTATGTTCACTTGCAGGTTGCGTTTTAATGAAGTTAGTAACCAGCAGTTGCATGTTTGGAGTTGGTTACATTTCCCCTACCAGCAAATCCCGCCTTCCCTTTTTTTCACCCCCCCCTCTTTCTGGTGGTGGCTTAACTGGTTTTCACATGCTGGCCAATGCATGTAGGTGAATTGAAGGGAGCTTCTTGCTAAGAAAGTCTTAGAAATTTTTGTGAGTAATTTTTCTGTATATGCTTTTTAAATGTTTTCTACAGTAGGTTAATACATTGCTCTCTACAGAGGCAAAAAAGTCTACAGAAGTATTAGTATTATATTGTGTTAGAGGGTTTCCAGGTGTTAGTTTTTATAATTTGAAAGTAAAAATGCATCATTGTGGGCCTCCAAAAGGTACATTGTGGCAACTCAAAGATTTCATTACATCTTTAAGACCTTTTTATTCTATTTTTTCCCAGGATACATAGTGCTATATTTGGGGGTTGTTGTTTTCTTTTGGTTTTGTTTTGCAGCTTGTTGCACGGCACAAAGAATGTTGCAAACTCTGTCAGCCCGAGACTTCCCAGACAGAACAGTGACAGCAATCAGAAGAATAAGCCTTGTGAACAAATAATAGACTGTGGGGATATTGTCTGGAGCCTTGCTTTTGGGTCTTCAGTGCCTGAGAAGCAGAGCCGCTGCGTGAATATAGAATGGCACCGTTTCAAATTTGGGCAAGACCAGCTCCTGCTTGCAACAGGCTTGAACAACGGGCGCATCAAGATATGGGACGTATACACAGGTAGAGTGAGAGGAGGTTGGGCATTTCCCTGCCACTTTGTGCATAGTAACATCTTGAATACAAAGAATTAATTGCTTGCAGAGTTCTTAATTGGGGACCTGGATCCTGAATACAAATTAAGTAATCTAAAAAAACTGGAAACGTTCCAGTACTGCTAGAGGAAGGAACAGAGTCAGGACATGGAAGATGAAAGCTTGTTGCTGCTGCAGAATGGTTATGGATGTGTTTGACTTCATCTGTACTGGTTGCTTACTCTAACAATCTTCTACTGGATTGTAGTTTTAATAACAAAGGAAACTTTCAAAAACATGAAGTTGCTCTCTGTTCTTGAGTATGGGAAAGGATTACATTGATGAGAACTTTTTAATTTCCTTAAAAGTAAATAATTGTTCAAGTGATACCTGATCGGAAAATAGGGAATCTCAGTTTAGCCAACAGCACAGTTGCTAGGTTGGGAGAGAACTTGCCAACTTTTAAAAAATAAAACTAATATCTATTGACTAATTCATAAAATTTAAGCTTAAAACTGAGATGTCTAAAGCCAAGTCTTGCCCTATTTCTGAGGCGTATGGTTTTAGTGTATAGATTTACCAGCTCTTCAGGAAACTGGATCTTGATACAGAAGAGTTCAAAAGGATACACATGCTTCTTATTGTAGGGAGCACTTACACAAAGAAAATATGACTTGACGTGCTGTAATTTTGTATTCTCTATTTGTATCCACAAAGCATTTGATCTGATGATAGGTATAGCCCTCAATTTTAAACTGTGGTGTTTTCATGTAACAGGAAAACTCCTCCTTAGCCTGATGGACCATACTGAAGTTGTTAGAGATTTAACCTTTGCCCCAGATGGCAGCCTGATTTTAGTGTCTGCATCCAGAGACAAAACACTGAGAGTGTGGGACCTAAAAGATGATGGTATGCATTTTAATTTTATCTACTGTAATACATAGGAGAAATAGCCACATAATTTCCTCTTTTATTGCTATATACTTAGGTCAGGATTTCTTAAAAAAATAATTTTATCCTCTTAGTCAGTCACTCGGTCTGCTCCTTTGAAATGCTTTGTTTTTATGTACCCTCAAGGAGTGTGGGTTAAAAGAGTGCATGAAGTGACATTTTTTAATAAAGACACATGATTTAGGGGCTGCATGACAATTTTTGTATCTGTGAAGAATGACCCTGCAAGATGTTTGGGAAAATAGTATACAATTTTATAAAGGAGTAACTAATTTGGGAAAGCTTTTCAGTTTGAATTTGTAATATTTAATACATTCTTACAAGAATGTCTTTCTTTTTAGGAAATATGATGAAAGTGTTGAGAGGACATCAGAACTGGGTATATGGTTGTGCATTCTCTCCAGACTCTTCCATTCTCTGTTCTGTTGGAGCTAGTAAAGCAGTATGTGTCAGAGTTTCTTGTTCATTTAATCTATTGAATTGTGTGCATAATCATTTTAAATCTAAGTAACATTAAGCTTGTGCTCGGTGTCATGAACTTCTAATGTTTGATGATGATGTAAAAGTGCATGAAATTAAACTAGCAAATGGTGCATTGAGACACTGATTTATGAATTGAACTTGCACTGCTTTTAGTTGAAGAAACTGTAAGCATTCTTTGAAAAACAGTTTTACACATCTGCACATCAACATGGTAGTATAAAATCAAAGAAAAAAAAAACTTCAGTCTTAAAAATACTTAGATTAATGCATAAAATTGTTTTGTTGCTGATTTTTACCCTTTTTATTTCCTACTCAATGAGAAGGACTTTTCAAAGTCTTGAGGCAGTCATGGTATCTCCTGCTGAACAAAAATGTTTCTAAATGTTTTCCAATACAAATGGCACTCGTGTCTAAAAGATCTAGAATGAAGAACAACATACTGGTTTTGTTTTCATCCATTCTCTAATGCCCTGCTAGAGAACTGAAAGCAGTGCAGGTAAAGCACACAGGCCATAAGCTGCTTTTCTTGGCACTGAAGTTAGGATAAGACAGAAAGGGGAATTCAGTCTAGTTACAGGGGCTCTGTAGGCAGTTTAAAGATGTTGAGTAAAAAGCACAATTCAGTCATTGGATACCACTTTATACAAATGACTGTTCAAATGCACTTTATGCTTCAAATTACCAGTGCTGATTTGATATCTAATCATTGAGGTTTGGCTTTTGTTTTTTCTTGAAATAGAGCAGATGTGGATGTATACATTGCTATCTTTAGGCTGTGTGTTTTCCATAAGCTTCTTGCTTTCCCTGTCACAGGTGGTGGCAGCAATATTGGTGTGATTGAGGTTAAGCTGGCACCACTCACACAGGAGCACAATGGTGTTAGCTGGGCAGAGAGTGGCATCTCTGGCTACCAGGCTGGGGGCGAACTTTACCGTAGGACGAAGTAACCTTGCATTCGACTGCAAGGTGTCCTGTACGTACGCAGGTGCTGGTTGATGTCCACTTTCTGCTTTCCTTCTTTCTTTTTATTTATTTATATTATTTTTATTTTTTTTTTAATAATTTTCACAGCAGTGAGACACCCTGACTCCTAAAACTTAAGTTGCCAGTTTTATGGAATGTTGGGGTCTCCTTGGAGAAATTGGTCAACTCGTTTCAAACCGACTATAAAATGGTTGGGTTTTAGGAAGTTATCTGAGGCACTAGGGCTATGTTTGCTTTGGTGAAACATATAAATTTATCCAACATGTCAATGTTTCATCTGTGCAGTAAAACTGAGTCGGGAAAAAATCAAGGACCCTAGTGAGCTCTTTTAAGGACATAACAGATTATGCTAAAGACTGACATTTTCTGTACAATTATGCTGCAGTACATAGATCATTCCTATTATGTAATTCTGCACAGTCTTTATATATAGAGAGTCTTGATTATATATATTGTACAACTGCATGTAAAAACCCAGAATACTATCATCTGATAATCAATTTTTAGAATACAATATGTAATTAACCCGGTAAATTGTGTAAATTGTAATATTAATGTTGTTTTTTTACTGGTTACTTGATTTAAAATGCATAAATTCTTTCTAATAATGTGGTTAGACTTCCCTGTTGTTTTGCCAAAGACATAACTTTTGGCTGTGAAAATTCTTTTTGCTTGCAGTATCTGTTTCTCTTCCTAGGCTGACGTTGGTGAACCAAGCCAATTGTAAACAAGTGATCTTAAACTCAAAGGGATGCCACTGGAGTAACAATATGTTAACCTTACATTTTCTGTCTGTATATTTCTTCAAATTTTGGTAGTTACTGAAAAGAGGGGACTGTAGAGTTTTTTTAACCCTATTTATTTCTGCATATTTTAATAAAATAGTTTTGTAATACATGAATTTCAGTAAGCTACACGGTTAAATTGTGTTGCCTTTATCTTATATTTTGGCTTATTTTGTTAATAACATTTAACAAACTTGAGTTAGAACTTGCATGTCTGCTTTAATTATTTTTTTAAAACTTGATTTTAATCTGAGTATGACACTGAGCATATTTCTTAATTGTAGTAATTCATAATGCCTGATTTTAATATAATCCTAAATAAGACTAGCAGCTATACTTTAAAAAAAGTAAATGCTTCCTTGCATCTCTGAGCAGAGCTATAACATTAGCTGATTTAATTGCAGGTTTTTCTCTGGGATATGGATAAATACTCCATGATACGGAAACTTGAAGGACATCACAATGATGTTGTAGCTTGTGAGTTTTCCCCTGATGGAGCTTTACTGGCTACTGCATCTTATGACACTCGAGTCTATGTCTGGGATCCACATATTGGAGTTATTCTTATGGAATTTGGGTAAGTAAAGTAGTCAAATTTGGAAACTTTATCCTGGAGTGAAGATGACTACTGAAAAATAATGAGTTTGTGTATTTAACTGATATTTAGACTGGGGAAAAAAATCTTAGTGGCTGATAGAAAGCACAGAGCAGTGGAGATTTTTATTCTTCTATCTTGAGAAAGCATTTACAGCACTGGTATTTTAATGTGTACTGATTTAAGCATCAAGAAAGCTGAAATGTTTAATACTACAGAAAAGAAACAACCAATTGAGTCCACTCCTGATCTCCTAGTTAAATGTTCTATCACACTTGTTCTTCTTCAGCTTTGCTAGTCATGGCTAAAACATTCCACTCTTAGCCAAGTCTCTCTCTATCTCCAGGCATCTCTTTCCCCCTCCTACTCCAATATTTGCTGGAGGTGCAAACGACCGCTGGGTCAGATCAGTATCTTTCAGTCAGGATGGACTGCACATTGCAAGCCTTGCTGATGATAAGTGAGTATGAGGAAAGGTTTGTTCTAATTCTGCTCATATGACATGAACTTTTAAATACTAAGCCAGCTTTTTGGGGTGTTTTTTTTTCTTTTTTTCAAATTGAGAAATTACTTCTAATGGGCTTGGTAAAAGTAGATGAGTTTTCTGTTATATGTTAATGTTCATTCTGAATGTTGAAATAATTAGTTGTGTACAGAGCAGATCTGAATAACTAAAGTGTGTAATAGCTGACAACAGAAAAAGGGTCTGTAAACAGTGAAAAACATAAATGGAGTTAATAGTGCAGGTAAGTCTTTTGCACAGTAGCAGATTCCAAAGTGAAAAGTGTTCTGTGATCTTGTATTCAACTTCTGCTAACACTGCAAATCATACTTTGAAGAACTGTATCTTAAGAATATGAAGATTGCTTTCTCAAGATGACAGCAAGGGTATTAAACTATCTACAGGAAGGTTCTAGTTGTTTTTGAAGAACATACCAAAAAGAATTAAATGTCTGCTCTGTTAACTGCATTGTTCTTCCCTTTTCAGAATGGTAAGATTCTGGAGAATTGATGAGGAGTACCCTGTGCAAGTTGCACCTCTGAATAATGGGCTCTGCTGTACTTTTTCTACTGATGGCAGTGTTCTAGCTGCAGGGCAAGTATATGCTTTTTTTCCCCCCCTCTAAAATATAAAGGTAACACGGAAGTTGGAAAACAGTGGCTAAGTGTTCTAAAAATCTTCAATAGTGACTTGCAACTTGATGCTTCTGACTTGGTTTTGGTACTATTTATTTAAGCATGCCTGGAATAGCACTGAAATCTAGAAACTGATAAACTAATTTCTTATCTTTGGGAATAAATAGAAGACAAACCTACAAACATGTGGATTGAAAGAAGACCATTAGATAATCAAGGGCAGCTAGGCTGTTTCAGGTAGTATTTCCAATAGCTGTTGGAAGATCTGCTCAGGCCTGTCACACAGATAATCAGCAGGTTGCTAATTGTGCTGCTGTGACTTAAAAGAAGAACTGGAATTTAGTGTAAATGAGGCTGAAACAGCTAGAACTAAGCAACAAGAAGTTCAGAGCACATTCCTCCTGCCTAGCAATGTATGTGGGAATCCCTGCTAAGTTGAAATCATTCAGGTGAGATAATTCTGGTGGGTTTTTCTTTTTTCCTGTGTGCAGGACACAGGATGGCAGTGTGTACTTCTGGGCAACTCCAAGACAAGTTTCCAGTCTCCAGCATCTATGTCGCATGGCAATTCGAAGAGTGATGCCCACCAGCCAAGTCAAGAACTTGCCCATCCCATCAAAAATGGTGGAGTTCCTTTGCTACCAGATTTGAATTTCAAAAGAAAAAAACCAAAATCAAACTGGCAGGTGGCTCAGTTGCTGAAACTGGCTAAACACTTCAAAGAATCCTCAAACTTTACAGCCTTTAAGCTTAAAACTCTACAGTTTTTCAAGAGCTATTTAAAGTGATAACCTAAATACTATTTTTTCAAAATGCCTGACAGGTGAATTTTTAATATTTATAGAAAACACAGTAGAAGTATTCCTGGTGTTCTCAATTTTCTAAAATATAACTGTGAAAACATGTACATACATAGACATAAGCTGCTACATGTTATCGATGTACCGTTAAAAATAGCTTTTATGATTTTGTTTTTTAATGTGTATCATGTATATATTGCTTTGGTAGAGCCATCAGATGCATCTGTGCTGTAAAGTGGAAGGATAGCTATTATTCTGGGACACTGAGTTAGAAAAAATGTTGGCTTAAGGAAGCTTAACTGCTCTGTATGTACGTTCATTGGTTGGGGTTCAGGAAACTGATCCATGGATAAGAATTTATGCCAGTTTATTTCATGAAGGAGTACAGTCTGGCTTTTTAGAGCAATGTATGGTGAAGGGAAGTAGGTTGAGGGCTGGAGTATATCTAATGCAAACCCAGGAATGTTACTTGTCTGTCAGCTGAAGAAGGCCTTAAGTTCCATAGCAGCAAACCAGGTTAAATTTCAGTATTGGGCAGTGTTAAAAGATTTCCTTACATTTCTAAAAATCTAACTACTGTATTATTGCCTGATACTTTGTCTGTAATAAGAGAAATTTACAGACTTAGTTTCTTATTCTTTAACCCTATAATATCTCTTAGGGGGTGATTATTGGTTAATGGCCAAAGATAAGCAAAATACTTGGTTTTGCCTTCTGTTATTTATCTGTACCTGCAGATACAAAGAATCTATGCATTGCATAAAATGCCTGATTATATATATTTTTTGTTGAATTTTTTTATTAAAAACTTGTATAAAAGTTTCCTGATGCCACATCTGGTGACTGGTTTTTCATCACTATCTGCATGCAGCAGTTCTAGTGGAATCAGCTACAGGATCACACTAAGCTTGGTGAAACTTGCTGTGGGGAGCTACAGCAAGATCTTCAAACCTTTTATATGTGCAAAGGTCAAACCCACACACCATTTAAGTGTTCCCCTGCTCCAGCATGTCGAGTTGTGACTGCAATACACATCTGAGGTGGCCACAGGCTGTAAATCTGCACACCCTGACCATGGCTCTGTGCTCCCTCTCTCAGAGCAGTGTTTTCTTTGTCAGATTCAGTATTACATCATTCATATAATGTAGCAGGTGGGGATTTTGCAATTTGCAGTCAGGAGACCCAAATTATTTTCCTCATGGGGCCAGTGGCTTGTTACAAATTAACTGTGTTACAGAATTGTCAACTAACCGGGTTACTGGGCAGGTGACAGGTATGAGAAGGGCTGGGCTCAGAGCATTGAAGCTTTTGCTTAGGGTTGAGAAGTAACTCCTTTAACTGGGTACAAAGCTCCAGGGAAGCAGCCAGCACAAAGTTGGTCTGGACAAGGCCAGATGTTGAATCATCACAGCCTAATCAATACATGTCCAGTGCAGTTAAAATTGTCCAGTGATCATAACTCACTGGCTGTGCATTCACATGAACTTGCCACATGGGAAGTCACAGAATACAGTTAGTAAGGAAGGAGGATGTGCAACTCCTGCTTACTTGTCAAATATGGAAGATTCCACCCAGCCCCATTTGATCAAGTAATCCATCTTTCCATTTTCTGTGTGAACAATGCTAAATCTCTTCCTGGCTTCCATCAGCTTAACTACTATATAAAATAAATGTAATTAATTATTTCACTCTCAGGCACACCTTTAGTATCTTAAAAGCCTAGAATGGCTTGGAACTGCAAATATACTTTTCTACTTCAACAATCTGGTCTCACTGGCAGATGCATTTTCTGATCACGTCCTTGTTTTCTTGTATGGAGTCCAAAAAGTCTATGACAAGGCAGAACTTACTGAGCAGAGCTCAGCAGGCCTTAGCCTGAGAAGACTATGAATAGCCCTGCAGCTCTGTTTCTTGCTACACAACTGTTCAGTGGTAACACTTGCATGTCAGGCTCAGTGAAAAGAGAAGTAATGTGATATTTCAACCTATTTTCAATGCAACTTACTCCATCTGCACATACACAAAAGAAGAGAGACAATTGCCAACAGCAAGCACAGAATCTTCTCTTCTAGAAAGCTCATACCAGACACCCAGGCCTACTTTCCAGGAAGATTTCCCAGAACGCTGTTTCCAAACATCACAAACCAACTTTCCACTTCACAAGGAGTACTACAGAACAAAGCCAATGGGACAGAACTTCCCCAGGAATTAAAACCCAGCCTGCAAGGAAACAGCATACGTGTCTCCGTGCGACTCATTCATTTGGCACAATGTTATTCATAAAAATACTGCACCCAATTGAAGTAACCATTTCCTTCTTTTTGTTTGCTCTAAATTTATGTATCATTAAAACAAAGGTTCTCATATATTGTCCAGTTGAAGGAAGAACTGGTAAGTTTCTGTACCCCTCCAGAACATCTCATTTCAACCTGAATGCAGATATGAGTGAAGAATATCAACCAGCCATCAAGTTTTTTGGCAGAGAACTTCCTAATTTATAAACATGTTTCCTCTAAGCACAGAGCCACTTAGACCAGCTCAAGCACTGTGTGCTTGATTCTGCACCTTCTGCCCAGGAGTTTCTCCCAATGCAGCAGTCACCCTTCCCATCAGAGACCCCCAATCCAAAAGCAAGTGGTTACCAATATCTCTGTATCAGCAAATACTAAGAAGACAGCTGTGATTTTAAATTATATACTTAACAGCTCCTCCCAATGAAGGAAGTAATTATTCTACAATCTTGGACAAATGTGCAGGAAGTTTGCTTAGACTGCCAGCAGTGAGTGCAGTCAGGAGTGAAGGGAATAAATTGCACTTCCAGAATGTTAGTAATATGGGTGGAAGTGTTTGTAGCCTAGAGCATGCTTAGCTGTTGTTACTAAGCTGCCAGTAGTCCAGCTTAGTTAACAACAGCTTCTCGAGAAAAACTGAGCCAAGCACCTTGGTGTTGTTGATGTGCTTGTTAGCTGGGGCTGAGCAGAACTGGGTTTACTTCTGTTCACAGCCTTCCAGAAACATATTCTGCAGGGTGGGTATTCCTGTGGTGAGTGTAATTCATGTCTATAAAACCTCCTGCAATCTTCTACTGAAGCGTGCTCTGGGTATTTAAATCAACAAGTTGGAGAGGAACTGAGTGGAGGGAGCTGGAAGCAGAGCTAGTCCTGCACTACCCTGACACCCTCCTGCTTGTATCACCCAGCTCTTGCGAGCTCAGCCTCACCAGGGTAGGCAGCAGAGACAATGAACAGGAAAAAGGGATGATGCAACAGCTTGCAAAATTTCCTGACAGGAGCAGAAATAGCAATCAAAGGAAGACAGATAGACACAGATAATTGACACTCAATGGGTCAGACGCTCTTTTAAAAAGGAATGCATGTTAATGACACAAAAGCAATAGACAAAAGTAGTCACAAGAGGGAAGAAGAAAGTGGAAATTTCTAATTAACTAAGGAGGAATTTAGCCATTAGCTGTGGATGAATTTCTGAACAGTAATGGATATGGAAAAATACTAGAGCTGTACGTGCAAGGAACAGAAGAGCTGTACATGCAGGAAACAGGAGAAAGGGACATTTTAGTAACAAGTTAGAGGAACTTTGTAACATTTAAAGGACAGCAGAATACAAAGCAGGAACTGAAGCAGGATCCAGTTAGAGATGCTGATGCCACAAAGACCACAAAGAAGAGGCATATTCAGCAAGATGCAGGTTCAGCAAAAGAAGTATCCAAGTAGTAGCTTGCCATAACGCGTGAGCGCGATCAGCATTTATTAACCAATCAGTTTGCATATTGAAGACGTAAGATCTATGTAACAAGCCTATATATACTGATGTGTCTAACAATAAAGTGGAGCATTCACCGTAACTCTATGAGTATCGTGTGTCTGACTCTCGCTCACCGCAACATCTGGCGCCCGAACAGGGACCCTGCGAAACGCACCGAAGAGACGCAGACGGCGTTGACGGCGAAGCTTCTCGTCCTTCCAATACGGTAAGGCTGGGCTGTTTTGTGAGTGAGGCTGGCTTTATTTTTGGTGTGCGCACACTTGTCAAAATGGAAGCAGAATTTGCTGCAGCAGAACGGCTGTTATTTGCTATTCTGTCTAAGAGAGGAGAAGCTGTATCCGAGAAGCTATTACATAAGCTGTTAACGTGGGCTCAGGAGCAGGGCTATTTCAAGGCTCCCCCACAAATTTTTACCTTTGATGAATGGCGAGCCCTCGGAGACAAAATGTGGGACTTGACCACTCAAGGGAAGGATAAGGACCTAAAAGATGGAAAGCGGAAACAAAAGTGGCTGCTGCTGCCGTTCAAGCACTTTTGCCAGTCAAAGAGCAACCACCTCACTCCTCTTGTTTAGCTTGCCCCAGTATTGCCTCGGAGTCCAGTTTGCCAATAAAAGGTTATACCTGCAAGGCATGTCATTCTATAGCAGAGCTAGTTGCGGGACCGCCATCAGAGGGCCCCATGTTGCTACCACTGTTGCCCAAATATTCATTAAAACCATCCGCCCCCCCACTGCCGACCGACAGTGTGCAGTGTGTCTCACAAAATGTGCATGGAGGACCACAAAAAACTGATACGTTGACACCATCTACTGAAAATATTGGAGGCACTGCCCAAAATGCTCAGCTTGATCCAGCATCTGTGCCGTTGCCGGCTGCTGATGATTCCTGTGCCAGTTCAGACAATTCAGTAATTACATTAGAGACCATTGCGCAAGAAATGATAAAGACAATGGATCAACTAGAAAAACGGAGTAAGAGGGCTTTAGCTCATATAGAACAACAAATACAGCAGAAAGAAAATCAGGAGACCCCTATGACTCCTGTCTCAATTACTGAGACTGGGGATAAGCCGTCATTGCACGATATAATCTATGGCAGGGTGCCATCATCTAGATCGATAACCAATGGACGACCCAAGCGTTGGTCCGGTGTAATAAAAGATGCAATTTTGGAGGGTGGATGGACCCCTTCTATGCTTGCCTGTCCTATTATACGTGATGAAGAAGGGGGTCCAGTCCATTATGAAAAACACAAATGGAAGGTTGGTTGCATACTTCTGATTTGAATATTCCTATGGATTGTGACAGTTTTGCACGCTTGTTATTGTCACCTTCTCAGTATCTGATATGGTGGAGAGAATGGTCTCGCTTAGCACAGATAGAAGCCAACCGACCCCGAGAACAGGATGATCCCTTAGCTGGAATCAGAGCAGATATGATAACAGGCTCTGGACCATATTCTAACATTGCTAAGCAAATACGTTATCCTTTTGCGCTCTTGCAACTTGTGGCCAATACTGCTATACAAGCCTATGAGGCGGTTCCAGATTCTGGTGTTGCACCCTCTTTTACGACTGTTCAACAGGGTTTGACTGAACCATATACCCATTTTATTGACCGTCTGCATAGTGCTATATCGGGATCATCTCAACTTCCCATGGAAAATAGAGACAGTATGTTCTGCCTTTTGGCATTTGAAAATGCTAATCAGAAGACAAAAGCAATTTTAGCTACCTTGCCGAAAGAGGCAGATGTTTCAGAAATGATAGAACTTAGCCTACGAGCAGCTCAGGGGCAGCAGGCAAAAAACATCGCTGGTGCAGTTGCTGCAGCCATGAAACCAATGACAAATCTTGTAGCTGCTGCAGTTCAGAAGCTGAGTCGAAAGTCTTCATCCAGCAATTCTGTGCCAACCTCTGCAGTTTGTTATCGTTGCGGGCGAAAAGGACATTTGCGACGGACTTGTACAGCCACCGTATGGTGTGATTGCTGTCAGCGTGATAATCATGCCACAGCCATATGTCGATCAAAAAACGGGAAGAACAGCGCGAAAAACCCCCGCGCCAAGATACAAATAGGGGTGGCTCAACAGCACGAGGGTTACCCTCCCCTGCCACAAGAGGCAGCTTGGGGATCGATCTGGAATCAGCAATAACTGTCACGTTAATGACCTCAATGCCCACTAAAGTTCCTACTACCACGTTTGGCCCTCTTGTGCAAAATAATCTCCGTGTGGGCGCATTATTATTAGGGCGTTCCTCTACTGGATTGGCTGGTCTTGTGGTTCTTCCAGGCGTCATTGATGCAGATTATACTGGTCAAATTTGTGTTATTGCCTTCGCCCTTCAACTACCCATCACTATTGAAAAAGGCATGCGTATTGCTCAATTGTTACTTTATGAACGACATACATTAACCCCGCTTGACGACAATAGCTTTCGAGGTGCTAACGGCTTTGGTTCAACAGGCCAACAGTTGGTCAATCTTGTGCAGCGAATGGAGCAACGCCCTCAGCTCACTTTAATCGTTCGTCACCAACAAGAACAGCGGCAATTTCTTTCGATGTGTGACACGGGCTGATGTCACGATTCTCTCAAGAACTGCCTGGCCTAAGTCATGGCCACTACAACATGCTTCAGGCGCTGTTCATGGAGTCGGTGGTGGGCAAATCCCAATGCAAAGTACTAACATAATCACATTGCAGTTCCCTGAAGGACAGACAGTCAGCCTTTGCCCATATGTTATGCCATTACCTGGTGATCTGCAGGGCCTGATAGGCCGCGATGTCCTGTCACAGCTGGGAGCTACTATTCACATCCCTCCCAAAGGACAGTCTTTTCTCTAATGGCCACTGCTGAACTGCCGCCCGTCCCTGCGATCTCGTGGAAAACAGACGAGCCTGTATGGATAGAGCAGTGGCCTATGACCAAGGAGCGGCAGTTAATAGCAGAACAGCTAGTTAAGGAACAATTGCAGCAAGGTCATATTAAACCTTCTACGAGTCCTTGGAATACGCCTATTTTTGTCATTCCTAATAAGTCTGGAAAATGGCGTCTCCTTCATGACCTCCGAGAAGTGAATAAACAAATGTGGCCCATGGGAGCCCTACAACCCAGTCTCCCCCTCTTGACCATGTTACCTATGGATTGGCACCTGGTTGTAATTGACCTTAAAGACTGCTTTTTTACTATCTATCTTCAACCTCAAGACACCTGTCGTTTTGCCTTTACTTTGCGAAGTATCAATAAAGAACGACCTGACCAGCGCTATGAGTGGGTGGTCTTGCCACAGGGAATGCGAAATAGTCCCACTATGTGTCAATTGTATGTTGATTGGGCACTATACCCCATTCAACAACGTCTTTCAGATATGATCATTTACCATTACATGGATGACATTTTGCTGTGTTCCCCCACACCAATTGACTCTTCTTTGCTGCAGACAGTCGTCGATGACCTCAAAAGTCGTCATCTTATTGTAGCTCCTGAAAAAGTACAAACTCAACAACCATGGAAGTATCTTGGTTGGCTTGTTTCTGACCGCACTGTGTGACCCCTGCAACCACTACCTGTTCCTCAAACTCGAACTATCGCCGACGTACAGAAGCTTGCTGGTGACCTGCAATGGCTTCGTCCACTTACAGGCTTAACAAATAGTGATCTTGCTCCTATCACCGCCCTCTTACGTGGTACTGATCCTGCTCGCACAGTGTCCTGGACAAAAGAACATGCCTGTCATTTACAAGCTGTCCTTTCTAAAATTGCCACCGCTACTGCTGACCGCCGATTACATAACCTTCCAATAATTTTGACTTGCAACTCCCTTGCCCAAGATCCTTTTGCCCTTTTGCTCCAAATGCCTTCCTCTAAAGAAAAAGGGGGAAAGGTGGTAAAGGAGCTGCTGTTAGAATGGCTCTTCCCCTCACAAACGCCGCCTCAAAGTATCCATCCAAAAACTGAAATTGTTGCGGCTCTTATAATGAAAGGCCGGAAGCGGTGCATTGATGTGAGTGGGGAAGAGCCACATGAAATCTGGTTGCCGTTGAAAAAAGATCTCATGGAGTGGCTCATTGCGAACTCCTTGAGTATTCAGCTTGCCCTGGAAGGATTTTCCGGACAGATATGCTCTAAACAACCCATTAATCCTATTTTACGGGTTCTGAATCAAATCCCATGGAAACCCATACAGGTTGTTGTTTCGCAACCTCTGAATGATGCGATCACTGCTTATACAGATGCTGGCCGACGAAGTCGTAGGGCTGTGTGTGTGTGGTTTGATGTTGCTACCAAGAAATGGCAACATCAAATAATAGCAGGCACACCTGATGACTCTCTGCAAACTTTGGAATTGAAAGCTGTTCTTTGGGCTTTAGTAGAATGGAAGAACCGACCTCTTAATATTGTATCTGACTCTTTGTATGTTGTAGGTGTGGTCCAATGTATAGAGGATGCAATAATGAAACCTTCAAAGCGACAATTGTTGGGGCAATTGTTTTTACAGGTGCAACAAGCTCTTCATCAAAGGGTTAGCCCTTGCTGCATCCTCCACATCCGTAGCCATCAACTACCCATCGGCCTAGGAGAAGGCAATGATAGAGCAGATAAATTAGTAGCCCATGCATTTAATCAGCAAATTGATCCTTTCCAAGCTGCGCGAATTAGTCACAGCATGTTTCATCAGGGAGCAAAAATGCTGAAGCGACAATTCCAATTGCCATGGAGCGACGCTCAGGGAATAGTTAAAAGTTGTGATCAGTGTAGTCGACAAAGTGGTCTGTTGGGCCTTGGAGTGAACCCTAGGGGGTTGATATCTTGTGAGATATGGCAAATGGATGTTACTCATTATTCCCCTTTTGGAAGGCAAAA
Source organism: Chaetura pelagica (assembly GCF_000747805.2). Lineage (NCBI taxonomy): Eukaryota > Metazoa > Chordata > Aves > Apodiformes > Apodidae > Chaetura > Chaetura pelagica. The sequence continues at coordinate 183,065 of NW_009952560.1, read as the reverse complement.
ATACCTCCATGTAACAGTAGATACCTTTTCTCATATGATCTGAGCCACTGCACAAACAGGGGAAAGAGCTTCCCATGTTATTTGTCACTTAAGTGCTTGCTTTGCAGTATTAGGCTTGCCAAGCAGAGTAATGCTACTTCCATTGCTATTGCAGACCTTTTGGTAGATGTTAATTCTATCCGACATGCCACACTTCAAAATAGAGCTGCAATTGATTTTTTGCTGTTGGCTCATGGCCATGGGTGTCATGATTTTGCTGGCATGTGCTGTATGAATCTTTCTGATCATTCGAAATCAATACACGCCCACATACAGGAGCTATCCACGCTTACTAATCAGTTGCAACAAAATTCTGGCTTTGGACTGGAGGATTGGCTCCGCTCTCTTGGTCTGGGTCCCTGGCTAACATCACTCTTAAAAACTGTCTTGATCATGTTATTAATGTTCCTGTGTATTTTGGCCTGTGTCCCTTGTTTTTGTTCTTGTTTGCAGAACCTGATCCAGTCGACAACACGCTCTATTCTTCACCAGAATTTCCCTGTTCTTAAAGAAAAAGGGGGAATTGTGGATGAATTTCTGAACAGTAATGGACATGGAAAAATACTAGAGCTGTACGTGCAAGGAACAGAAGAGCTGTACATGCAGGAAACAGGAGAAAGGGACATTTTAGTAACAAGTTAGAGGAACTTTGTAACATTTAAAGGACAGCAGAATACAAAGCAGGAACTGAAGCAGGACCCAGTTAGAGATGCTGATGCCACAAAGACCACAAAGAAGAGGCATATTCAGCAAGATGCAGGTTCAGCAAAAGAAGTATCCAAGTAGTAGCTTGCCATAACGCGTGAGCGCGATCAGCATTTATTAACCAATCAGTTTGCATATTGAAGACGTAAGATCTATGTAACAAGCCTATATATACTGATGTGTCTAACAATAAAGTGGAGCATTCACCGTAACTCTATGAGTATCGTGTGTCTGACTCTCGCTCACCGCAACAATTAGCTCTGTAGCTGGACACTGGTATTAGAAAAGTTGAGTGTTTTTTTGCTTTGTATTGATATTTTTATTAATCCCATGCAGCGAAATAGAACAGATGTTTCTATTTGGGCCAGGATGTTGGACTATGTGGAATATTTACTGCTCTGTGCCTGAGCACAGCAAAGCCTCAGTATCACCATGATACGTGACTATTTTCTAGGACACCTACCCCTTGAGCCCTCAGTTGGCAGACTGAGGTGTCCCCAGGCTGAAGGAAAACCCCAGATCTGGTTCCAAATAAAAGTTTGGCTCATTTGTGCTCACTTATACTGCAGAAACACTTCTGAAGCACAGGCAGGAATGATGTCCCTGTTGCACTAGGCACTATCCAGAGTTGTAGGAAAATAAAAAGACGTCCATGATTCAGAATAAATAGGATGTTTCTGTACTGTCACTACATGACTAACTCAAGCTACCTTGAGGCTCACACTGGTTTACCAGGGAAGACACACTTGATTACCTGAGACTAAACGAACAAGAAGCTCTGTGGCATTGTGACTTGAGGACATTAAACCTAGCTGAGAAGTTCCACGACAGATGAGTTACATAGCAGCTGGTGTTCCTTGTAGCACAACAAGACTTAGGGGCCTTTGGGCAACAACCAGTTATACTCTGAAGAGAGATGCCTCGTGCTCTTCTGGGATCCAAGAGTAAAAGACTCATTTTTGGTCAGTGCTTCCTTTTGATTTATCCTTCCTTCCATTTGCTCATAGCAGCACTTTCTGACAGACCTGGATGCCTGAGCAGAACAAATTTCCAAGACCGAAGCTGCTGTTACAACTTTGATATTAACATTTCTAGAAGCACCAAAAACCCACAAAGGACTTACAGGCAGAGGAGCCGCAGCAGAAGGGCAGGCTGGTATAGGGAATCCCTGGACACCAGCACACAGTCAGCAGAGATGCAGAATCAGCATTTGAGGAGAAGCAACACTCACTTAGGACACAAAATTGAAAAACCTCTTTCCAAGAGAAGGCTAGGAGGAAGAAACTGAAGGATCAAAGGTGTAAGAAATGAGTTTCCTCAGGAGGACAAAATTGGGCTTGATTGTAATTAAACCTATTCCAGGCTGGTATCAATTCCCTCTCAGCTGTTCCTAAGTAACAGCTGTCAACCAGTTACAAGGAAGAGAATTTTTAAAAAGCAAAAGGAATGGAAAAAAGGCAATCTGAGCCAACAATAAAGCCCCTGTCCCACTTTCCAGGAAGGGGCTAGTGCTGAGCTGGGGGCTCTCACGCTTTGGGGTGAGCCCTGAGCAGTGTAGTGAGAGCTGCAGCTGGCTGCACGGAGGTGGTTACAGCCCGTAATAAGCAGCTGTCACCAAAAGTAACCACAGAGGAAGCAGGAAGGAGCATTTCAGACAATGTGCTCCTCTCATTTCCAAAGTAAATCCCATATTCTGCTGCCCTGGAAAAGTCTTTGCTTTAAGTGCTAAAGTCTTTCACATAGCCACTAAAATTATTAGATGGGATTCTCTCGGTGTGAATACCATGGAGCTAAGCTGCTTTTCATCTTAAAATCCAGCTTTGTGTTGCTTCCAGCCCCATCCCCACAGGGCCATCCTGTCTGGCCCTCAGAGGAAGGGCAGGGAGAAGGAATGCCTCAAATGCAGGGACAGTTTGCACACCAGTGGCTACCTCACTTGGGAGGCAGGGGACAGAACAGCCTCTGCCTACAAACAGTGGCCGGAGGTGGCTGGTTGAAACTCTGTGTCTGAGGAAAGCAAGTCCTAGAGAAAACTGGAGCTTCAGTCAGAAGGACATGATTTCTCTGGAAATACTCTGAAAACAGTATTTATTTTCCACATTCATATAGGATATTTTACTCGAATCACTTAGGGAGAAACTGAATAACACTGCCAAGTATTTTGTCTGATTTATTTTCTTAATACTGAATGAGATCTTCCATTAGAACAGTTTAGAAATAAGGTGGATGAATCCCATGACCTCTTTTCCTCACATAGTAAAATGTTCTCATTAAAGACAGAGGTTATGTAAGATCCCATGGGAAATCTGCTAAAGGTATCAGGCAGAAACTGTTTATCCAAGTAATTGTTTCAGATTAGAACCACCTCAGTAAGGTAAACAGGTTTTATGCATGATGCTGGCTTCTGCAGAAGGATAATTTTGTTTTACAAACACCACCCTGCACAGTACACAAATCCAGCTGCAATAAGCTACTGTAGAACAGCTTTAATTATTGATGTACTAGAACAAAAAGAAATCCAGTGTAAACTTCAGATAAGTAATCAGTAACTTTGTTTAAGTCATTATAGCAATATTAGCTATCAGCAAGCTTGTGCCTTGTATAATTAGTTGAAATAGAGACTGAAGTTCTGGGGCAGAGAATTGTTATTTTAAAAACCTGGAAAGGTCACAAAAGTTTGGATGACATTTAGGCACCAGTGCAATCAGTTTAATTGCTATACAGGCGCTGTATAATGCTGAGGAAGCTAGAGTATAGGAAAGGGGAGAGAAAAAGTAGTGTTGCATTGCTGATGCTCAGAGATTTCTCAAATTGCAAAGGACAAGGGAAGAGTTATTGATGAACTGTTACTTTGGAAAGAAACTCTGAGGGCTGCACTGGCAAAGAGTAGACGTGGCCTGAGTCCCACCAAAATGAAAAGTATTAGTCATGCAAGTGGGCCCTATGGGTCCCATTCATCCCCAATGCACAAGAAACGTGCATTATCCTGCTATAAATCATGATATGTTGTGCAGAACTGTGCTCCCATTGCAAGATACAAACGAGCATGTTCAAGGAGGCACATAAGAAATTAAAACCAAGGACAGTATAGGAGCTGGAGTTGAAAGCTGGTCTCTGTGTGTTGCTGGAAGTCAGGCACAGGAAGCACTTTGTTACTTTCCAAGTCTTTAAAAGCTGAACTGCCATTGATCTGTGCTTTCTCCTATCTATAATCTTGCCCAATCTTGTACACTGCAGAAAAACATATGGTTTTGGCATGGCAACTGGTCTCTACCTTGAATTCATCCTTAATCTCTTGAAAGCAGAAAGAGCAGCTCTGATGGATATGATTCAGTTTAAAAGCCTCACTCACTAAGGCTGCATTTTTATTGCTCAGATCAGAAGTTCAGTACAGATAAGGTTAATTGGAGAAATTGCCATGCAATCCAACAGAAGCACTGAACCCTTTTTATTTTGTCAATAAACATCAGAGTTTAAGAGACTGATAGCTAAAAACTAATTCAGCAACTAGACTAGAAACAGACCATTTAAGGGTGAATTCTAAAAGAAAAATGTATCTATATGGTGTCATTAAGCACTCTATTAGAATAAGTTTTGGGTTTTTTTTCCTGCTTTTTTTTTTTTTTTTCCTGGATTTTTCATTATTATTTCAATTATGTTAGGCCAGAGAAACCCCATTGTGTTACTTATACCTGGCAAACCCAACAGCTCATCAGGTCAATGACCTGTGGAAACATGATTCTTTTTAATTACACCAGTTCAACTAAACCACTGGGATTTAACTGATACTACTTCCTTCTCTGTTACCTCCTGCTCTAAAACACAAGAACCTTTCTGGGGCAACTGTCTTAATCTGCATTCAAATGATGTAACATCAATTGCAAAAGAGCATCTTGTACCAGAATAAATACCAGGATGGAAAAATTAAATTGAAATTATATGAAAAAATACGTTGGTGTACACTACTAGCAATGTAAATGCACATCTTCTTGTGCACCTGCACAGGAGCCATTAGGGTATGTTTTGATTGTACTGTTAATTATTGACGAACTCCTCGTGGTCACTGCAGAAGAAACATGATCAGAGGAAAGATTTAAGAAAGAAAAATTGCTTCATCTTAATTGCATCAGGGGAAAGAAAAAATAAAATCCAAGGTCCACGGCAGATAACAGCAGTGAGAAGACTCAGTTTGGGAAGAACTTTGGTCCTGATGTGGCATGTCACAAGACTGAGATATGTTTGCTACTGTCCCAGTTCATAAAGCTGTTCTGTTTTTTGTTAGACCACTCACATTTCTAAAATAAGGATCCCTCCAGGAAAGGGGGCAGCTGAGAAGCTACCCCATCCCTACAGACCTCAGCAACGTGTCTGCAACACAGCAGGACATCCTAAAAGGGCTCTAGGCCACCTGGCATCAGAGAGAGGTTTCTAATGTGCCAAGTGATTTTCCTGACACCGACTCACACTGTCATTCATCCTATTAATTGAGTGAAGCAGCCACAATTAGCACACCCAGGAGAACAAACAAGAATTAGGTGGGTGGCACATTTTTTCTGCTATAGATCAGCACTATATCTGGCCTGCAGTTTGCTAATGCCAGTTCTCTGATTCCAGTGCTGTCATAGGTGAGTCTGCTCTACTGCCTAGAGAAGCCCCTCCTGACTCCAGCATGAGGTCATGAATGAAAACCCAGCTAACAGTAATCTGATCAACAAGTGATGAGATCCTAGTGAGTCACATTCATAGCAAAGAAACTTGCAATACAGAAAGGGAAGTTGGATAATTTTTTTTTTGCTACAACACAGACTGACGTGGGGATCAGTGCCTCCACCCCCGTGTCTCTGTGTGTAGTTCAGTCATGGGGGTGCCCAGCTGACCTCCAAGGTCGTTTTCCTGAGCCTGGGAAAAGTCTGGTGTTTGTGCTGTGATTTGTGCTGTAATGATAACCTTGGTTCTGAAGAGGCAGCAACTGCGTGGGCATTCACTGTGGTGTCCCACGGGAAGGTACAAAGCCCACTTGGCTTCACAAGGTTTATTTACTGTGTCCACTGTTTCATTAGAGAAGCTGGAAGTGGACTGACCTGCTTACAGGTTTGTGTTTGGGGAAGGGCTGCCAGGATGGCATGCAGCCAACACAAGTGATATGACCCTCTTGTGAGAAAAGCTTGAGACTTAAATACCAGCAAATGACCTGCCCTGGGTTAGTCCTCACTGCTGCAGGGGAGCACACACTGCACAGGCAGCCTTGGACTTGGCAAGGAAGGGGTTCTTTGCAGCTAATCTGCATAATCAGACCTGGAGGGCTTGATTTAAACAAAACTGCTACTGTCTGCAGAATGGTGCTCAGGCCAGATCATGAGCTCTTTTGGCAACAGACTCCAGCAGAAATGAATTCAAGATGTCCATCTGTGTGGATGTAGAACTTCTCAGATTCCCTTTCTCCTAGAGAGCTCCTTGCCCACGGAAGCTAAGCCAGCACCAGCACCAGATTTTCCACAGCAGAGATCCTCATATTCAGCTGGGGTTTTGTGCAATGTGATGTGCAGAGAACTGCTTCCTCTTTTTAGTATCAGATCTGTCTAGTAATTCCTAAGAAATGTAGTGGTGAGGTTTTTTTAGGGTTTTTTTTTCTTTAATCTGTAATAGTTCTTGGCTTCAACAACAGATGTTGTTAACTGCTTATTATTCAGAAATAAACCAGTATTTTGAGTAATCAATTATCTCAAATAATACTTTAAACAAAATGTAAGTCAGTGGCATACATGCAGAAATGTAAGGATAATACCACTCAGAATGTTTATGGGAATCTGTAAAAGTCTGAATTATCTTCATTTGTGCAGTACAGTAGCATTCAAGCCCTTACTAAACAAGTCTCTCTAGGCCAAAGAACTCCTGAGTGAAAGAGACAAGAGATAAAGCTGTGAACAGAAAACCTAATCCCTCATTTGTAGGTAAATAAATGAGGCACTGAAAGGAAACCCAAAGAAAACCATGGCCACACTCAGAATCTTATTTTCCTCCCTGATGTGGTAAGACAGGACCTTTGGCACGTGTCTATCTTACATCTTAGAACATAAATACAGATCTTTAAAATGAGCCTGCAGGAACTACTCCAGAGATTTTGCTTCATTCATCTGATGTAATTTTGCTGCTGGCTTGATTTTCTCTGCTCTTTCAAAACACTAGTCTTGTGATTTTACACCAAGTACCGATGCTCTTCAAAGTTTCATTTCCAGAGCAAAGTTATCTGAGCTGAAGCTCATCTCAAATCAACAGGAACAAATTTTTGCTGTTCCTAGAAAAATGTTTGAGGACACGACCTCTAATTATTCTGTACCAAAATCAAGAGGTACCAAGGAACCTAGGTCACATTATTCTTAAGGCCACATGCTCTTTAAAGATAGGCTCAGCATTTTATACTGACCCTCACACTTCAGAAGAGTGGGACTGACAACCTGAGACACAGCTCTGACCCTGTGTGTGTCCTAATGAGTTTTTGCTTTCACATCTGACCTCGGCTGTGAACTGTTCAACTTCTCCTGAGAAGCTGGGATTGGTTTGACTTGTACCTGTATTCATTTGCTAGAGTAAAAAAACAAAGGCATGGGGAAGGAAGAGAAAACTATTAAGGGGTGAGCCTAAAGCTCAAAACCAAATAGCTCAAAGGCATTTCACAGAGAAAGATAAAATAAACTGATAGGATGCTGCAAAAATAAATAAACTAATGTTTATGATACACATTCCCCAGAGGAAATCTCACAAGGAGAAAAATAATTGTGTCCTTGGAGGAACATTTGATTAGTGTACAGGAAAAAAAAAAAAAAAAAAAAAAAAGAAGAAAAAACTATTAAAAAAAAAAAAAAAAAAAGTCAGTTAAAAATTGTTATGATCAATCTCTGAGAATTCGCCTTCTCCCCAGAGCAGAACCCTTCCTGGGTGTGCAGTGCTCTCTGCTGGGTGACCCACGCTACTGCTCACCTGGTGCGGAATGGAAACAGCCTCTTGGAAGGACACTGAGGGAGCTGCTGCCCTTCAGGGACGTCCCCTCGGCTCACAGCTCTGAAAAAAATGCTGAACTTTGTGTTGTCGGGCTTCAAGGTGTCACCTGCTTTATCCCTGCAGAAATCGCTTGCAAACAAGAGAAACGCAGCCAGAAGTTACAGCATTCTGTGTGCATGCTGTTGCAGGATCCTGTGGTTCCTTTGTCTTTAGGTGTAGCCTGAGGCACTGCAGGTCTGGATGGGGACCACCAAGTCAGGCAGAATGAGCTCCCCAAGCCAGAGTGCTTGCTCACCTCTACAGGCCCCTGGGAGAAGACCTTGATGTTCATGGGCGACCTCTCCAAGTTTATACATGAAGGTAAAGATGCTGAGGCCAGAGTGGAGAGAATACCCCTTGAGCAAGCAATAAACCCACAAGGGTGTGTTTGCCTGGGGATTTGTAGTTCAGCCTGGGTCTGGAGGGAAGGCTCCTGCAGCAGCTCTGCTCTGCATCGAGGCAGCCATTTGTATGCTGCTGGAGACAGGATTTAACAGCTCCAGAGAAAGGAAATGAGCTGTGTGAGATTTTCTGTCCCATTAGTGTTCTGGTTCCATGTATGTTGCAAGCTGCTTATGTATATTGTAAGCAACAGCATCCAGTATGAAAGAGTTCTGCCAAGGCTTTGACTTCTTTTGTTTCCATTTAATTTGGAAAGAACCAATGCATGAAACACAGGCAGGCCCAGAAAATGGAATAAATGTAAGACTTCAACACTTTCTTTTCCTGAATGCACACTTCTGTCAGCTCTTTAGTCTCTCAGCCTTTCTAAGACTATAAGTCAGTTGGGCCACATGTGAACTGCTGCCCTTGGAGAGGAAGAGGAAGGAAATGACATGTTTAGGCACAGCTTTCTAGGCCTTTCTTGATACACTCTGTGTGTGAATCACTAGAGCATGACAGCAGCCTCACGGTGACTAGGGACTGGGCATCCATCAAAACTTGGTTTCCTCTCTTAAAGTTGCTCACTTGACATCTGCAAGCAGTATTTTTATGGGCCTGTCAACAATCATGTTTTTGTTTGGTGGGGCTGTACTGGAAGAGTCCCTTCACTGGAAAGTGTCAGGAGAGTTCCAGCCAGAGCTGCTTATTTTCATCACTTCTGGGAAAGACCAGTCTGGATCCTGGCCTAAGGAAGAGTGGAAAAACTGCTCTCCAGCAAGTATTGAGGAATTGCTTTCTGAAATGCTCCCAAATACAATGAAGCCATCAGTCACTACTTTATAGGCTTCCAGCTTCATAACAACTTTGTTTCTCTGTCACACACAGATGACATTTTGTTAAAGAATTGAGGTTTTGTTGCAATATCTTCATGTTCTGTTTTGCTCACCATCCTCAATCCTTCTTTTGCAAATAACATCTTTCACTGCTATAAAGTTAACAGTTCCTCTTCCAGCAAGGCAGCTGTGGGGAAGCTGGATTTAAAATGCAGGTAACTTGATTCCACTTCCATCTCTGCAACCATCTTCCTGTTTCATGTAGCCTTAACATCTCAGTGCCTCAGTTCCTAATACTGTTCCATTACCTTATATGTGACCTGTTAAGCTTTCTTCTGGGATCTATGCAGTCGTACCTGCAAACTTCTTTCATTCTTTTTTTTTCTGAAGTCATGAATAATTTGCTTATTCTTTGTTATTAAAGTGAGAGCTGGGGTTTCCATAAAAACATGTGAGTCCAGGAAATGGGGTTTTCATGAAACACTGTTAACACCGAGATTATGAGACCAGGCAGGTGAGTGAAGGGGCTGAGTTACTCAGGTGACAAAGCCAAGGTCTGTAGATCATGACTCTATCTCATATTCAGACATTTGAATATCTCATCATCCTCTGTACCACTGAGGTAACCTTCCAATAGCTGCTACAGGAATAATGCGTATGTTGCTTTTTAAATGATACCATCACCTAGATTTGATATCAAACACTTCACAGGGATGAGAAATGGCCATCTGGCCAGTAACAGAAGGCATGGATGTTTGTTTATATTTTTAAAAGTCAATAGATGTTTTTGGTTTGTAACCAGTAATGTCACCACTTCTTTCATACCTTATCTGAAGCAAACCAGACACTATGGCCCTATTCTGACCCATCTGATGCAGAAACGTCTATGCTGAATACAGACAGGACCTGGGTAAACATCCCCTCAACTGCTCAGCATGGTGGAAAGTCAAGGAAGAGAGCAGAGCTCCATCTTTTTCTTCAGAACCATCACATCTCCATAACCCATGTGCTCCTCAGAGGTACTGCCCCCCAGCACAGCCCAAGCAGCCTATCTTTGCTGTTAGCACAAAGTATTTCACTGGGCTTATAACTCCCAGAGACATAAAATGGAAGAATTATTAATCACAAGGATTGTATTTTCAAATGGTTTGTTGTTTTTTTTTTTCTAAAATGGCAGCTATTTCCCAAACATACAAGCATTGGGCTATTACACTGTAACTCTGGTAACAAAGGAGTAATAGAAAACACCACAGTGTGAAGAGGCAAATGTAAAGTAGGTGTGGCAAGAATGCCTGGAATACCTGTATCAATAATGCTGGCTTTTGATTAGTGGTTATCACACTCACACACAGAGCCTCTTCCTTGTTGAAAAAGCAACCTCAGGGTTGCAACATCACACCCATCATTTATCTTTTAGAAGTCTCATCAAGGAAGTGCATTTTGGAAGGGTTATAACAGGGTGGTGCCCATGGTCAGGAAAGAAGGTCCAGGAATAGCAGGTATGAAATAATGTCTCTAACTCACATGCAATCCAACAACTATTTTTAGGAAGAAGCCTAAACTGGAAGTTTAACAGTGGGTCTTTTAGGACTTGTTTCTGTAATAAAGATTCAGTTAAGTGAGCACTGCGTGAGTTTACACAGTCACATGAAATACCTGAGGGTGCCAGATAGGCCTTTTCAGTGGAGAATAGAGGCTAAAATTAGCAAAGGCATGGGAGGATGTTTAGGAAAATGCAAGAGAGTGGTATTTATAGAGGGAGGGGACCTTGGGTGACTTGCACAACATGCACTGCAAGTCAGGGTAAAGGGTGCCTGAGCACCTAGTGTGCCTTTGATACCCTTACCTTTTATTTCTGCATGTAGTATGACTACTGTGCCCTCATTGATAAGACATCTAAACATCACCTACTTCCATATCATTACATCTTTGGGAGGCAGAGAAGTTCTGAAATTTGTTTGGAACACAGAAGCTGAGGAACTTACCAAAGACACACATGAACTCTCTGTCACATCAGAGATGTAAATATAGGTTTTCTGTGTCTTTGGTTAATACTTGCATGATAAAAACAAAAGAATTGGGGCTGGCTGCTAGTAATGAGAAACCTGAATTTTAACAATGCCGTATCTCTTAGCAAATGTGCTGTTTATTTGGTAACCTTTAATTTATTAATTAAGCATCACTGTTAAAGTATTTAATCTACTAATAAAATGTTAAAATCTATGTCAGTTAATGCTCTTCTGTTGCCCTTGGCCTTTTAATTGAGGCCCAGTGTTACTTGTTGGCATTTTGTTTTTAGTTGGAACTTTTGTTTCTTAACTTACGCTCAGGACTCACTTGCTGGGTCAGAAAGATCTGGTCTGGCTGCTAGAGGTCAGTTTCTTTAAATAAAAAAGTAATCCAGATCAATGTGGGGATTACAAGGCACAAAATCTCCTCGTGGCTAAGCAGGGTCAGTGTTCTTGGATGGCAAAACTGCCCTGATGTAGTAGTTTGCAATGAAATACCTGGACTTCTGCTGTCTGCTGGGTTCCCTTCCCAGCAATGAGTTTGCCAAGTGCTATTTTGTTTTTAATTGATCGGTGACCTTGGTACCACTGAAAAGATGTGATCCACATACCCCCAGGATTCCAGCAGTCACAGCTCAACACCTTTTTAGCCACTGAACTCAGGAGTACTAAGCCCTACAGAAAATTTGCCTTTTTCTTGGGTGCCAAGAAGTCTTCTGAGCACACAGTAAAATCCAACCCTATGAAGTTGGCATCATCACTTCCCTCACTGCTGTTTGGTTGGTTCTGGTCACAGTGGTTCTGGTCACAGTGGTCTGGTCACAGTGGCCAACTCTTGATGTTGAGGCAAAAGATGAGACTTTATTCATGTTCAAAGAAATTGTAAGGGAATTCTTAATGTATGCACAAGGCCAAATCCTGAGTTAACGCTGAGCCAGTGACTTTCACAGGGAGCCAAATCTCTTTCTGAAAGTGCCTCAACACACATACATAAACACCCTGGATTTTAGGGTCTCTGTGTCAGGATGCTTTGTCATTATAAAACACCTTTCCTGTGTCTTGTTTGTTTTTCCCTATTTATTTTTACCTCTTATGAAATCATCACTAGCAGTAGGAGCTATTTTAATTGTTTCTGTGCTTCTGACTGAAGAAGTAGGAACATTTTGCTCAGCAGAGGCACCAAGTCAAGGACACTGTTCAGAGCTCACTTCAGCAAGAGTCTTTATGTTCCCCACCATGGATGCTGAGTGTTACACTAAAGGATCCCATGGGGTGCCCCAGACCCCTTCTCCCTCTGCCCACAAGAGAAGTGACCTTTGTGGTTGGTGAATAAGAAATCTGCCTGCTAGAAACAGACTTCTGATGAACCCATTGAGTTGTGAGTGAGCTTGCAGCTGGCCTCCAGCCTGAAATGACTTCAAAGCTCTGAGCTGGGCCCAAGGGGTCCAACATCCTCTTCCTCTGAGCTCTCACAACACCTGTGCTTGAGCAACAGCCACTGCCACGAGCTCCTTTTCCTGACCAGAGATGCTAAGATCTACACATCAGGGGCTGAAGGCAAAGCTGTGCCAAGAACATCAAAGTCAACTTCTATTGGCAACTGCACCTTTGAGGAAAGTGGGCTATTGCTTATGCAGGACATTAGCAATAATTTTAGAATAGCTGTGCTTAAAAAAAACCAAAACAGTTTCAACAACAGGAAACAAAGGAGGGAAAGATCTGAAACCAAAGTTCTCCAACAGAGAACACATTCCAGCACGGGACTCCAGCAATAAGACTCAAACCACTGAAACAGCCACTTGAAAAAATATTTCATCATGACACAAGACTGAGTAACTCTTTGATATTCTTACTGTGTAGCAGAGATGATTTCAGGTCTCCCAGTTACCTCCACATTTCAGCTATGGGTAGGGGTTGAATGGGTAGGTGGAGGGGTAGGAACTATTCCCTTCAGACTGATCCAAATCCCCTGGAATGTATCTTATGTCATTATGTCCACAACAAGAAAAACTGTACACTCTGATAAGCAGTGCTGAAAACAACATAGATTTGACAATGATTTATGCAGTGGGTCTGTTAAGACCACTGCTGCTGTACTCCATCTTCTGAAGCACCCCAGAGTCTCTTACTCCTGAGTTACATATATAAATATATATATGTATGTAAGTATACACACATCCTATTTTATAAATACATACACACAGATGGACTGTAAATGTTTTAGGGCAAGAACCATTTTCTTATTCTAGATCTGTCCCTAACTGTATTTCCTAGTGATTCAGTAGGGAGGTAGGCCCTGACTGAGGTTCTTAGGGCAAAAACATCAATAAATGCTTAGCACAATGAAGAAATTAATATTTGGGTTCGTAAGTAATAGGTCCTAGAAGATGTAATAGGCTTGTGTAAGTAGAGGGGCTGGATGTGGGGAGAGCAGCTGGCACTTGCATACACAGGAAGAATTCCCTGTGCATGAAACAGCCCTTGTGGACACAAGGGGCAAGAGGACAGAGCAGATGAGGCCTGACTCGGCCTATTTATGCTGCTGTTATTCTAGAGGTTGCAGGAGGGCTGCTCTTGATTCGTACACTTAAAGAGTAGGTCCTTTATCTGCCCTGCACGTGGCTCAGTAAAAGCACAGCGGGGGTTCACTAGATTGTATTTTACAGAATTCACGGACGGGGGTAGAGGAAAAACAGAATACAAGGACAAAAAAGACCTGCACCCCCCATCACCCTCCAGCCCTGTGTGTGCACACGCTGGAATCTCCCTGCAGCTGCACGACTCCCTTTCTCGAAGGCGGCGGCCTCCGCCACCCGGAACCCAGCGCGCTAAGTTCACCTAATGGAAATAGCTCTCTCCCGGCAGGATTACATTTTTTCATTTCCTGCCATTGTCTGCAGTTCCCGTCGGGGAGCACCGACCCCC
>NW_009952560.1:163102-168524 GCF_000747805.2 Chaetura pelagica | reverse complement strand
GCTGCAGAGGGCACCAAAGCATCGGGAAGAAATCCCGCTGCAGCCCAGGCGAAGGCCTTTCCTTGCCGGGATGGGGGGCAAGGGAGATTTGCGAGGGGGCCGAGAGCCACAGCCCCAGCCCTTGCTGCACCGTGCCCAGTTCTATCTGTGCGGCGTTCCGGGGATCCCCTGAATCCTGTTATGAAACACTTCTCCTGCTTCAGGACCATCTGGCATTGCTGCTTGCTGTGCTGGAGAGCCCGTGGTACCAGAGAGAGACTGTGTAAGGGAGGAGCGAAAAAGGGGATTTGCAGCCCGGAGGGACTCGGTTCATCCGGGGACTGGCTGCCTGCCAACAGCAGTAGCAAGAAACACTGGCCCAACCCGCTCCATTTCTTACTTAAGTAATTTCCCGGACTGGGAGAAAACGCAGAATTGCACAATGTTACTGGGTAGCTGTTTTCCCACTGTTGTGTCACGTCAAGGCACCGGGGATGTCACTAAGCCACGTATGTAGCAGCTGCGGGTGAGCTCTGGCTGCCGTGCCCAGGCAGGCAGGATGGAGCTGTGCAGAGAGGGGCTGGCACCTCCACAGCAGCACTAACACTGATGCACACGTACCCCACCCTAGCTGAGACACACTCTGTCCCTGGGTTTGCTGTAGCAATGAACAAGAGCTCTCATAAAACTGGCAGAGATGTAAAAGGGTTTTAGGGGCTCATCCTTTCCAGAACACGTACCACACTGAAAGTGGGACAGTGTCCTCACCTGTGCAGCTGAATGCATTAGCAAGCAAAACAATCCACCCAAGAAGACTTTCTCAGGACACATCACAGACACTTTTCTGACAGTTAATCACACAGCTACGTTGTTTCCCTCCTGGTTGACAAATGCTCACTCCAACAGGAAACGAAGTGTTTGGTATGAGGGAAACCAGCCCTATAGAACAGCTGAGTTTGATGCGTGACCATTTTCTTCAGCTTCTAATAAACTCAGTATGCGTCTCTCCCTGGCTCACTGGAAGATGCTCTTCATGCAATACAGTGATGATGGGCTAAAGAACCATGTCTGGTTTGGGCAGAAAGAGCAACAGTTTAGAGACAAGTCAATTGGGAGCCTTTGCAAGGCTTCAAGAGACCCTGGATCAAGCCCACAGGGAACAGGAAATAAGCACTACTCTTATCTGCAACATCAATGCCTCATGTTTAGCAGCCTCCATAGACACTTAGCATCTGTTCTGCAACTCTTCTTTCAGAACAGAAGTGTTTCTATGTTTTTATCCCAGCATCTATTAATAATCCTATTTTGTGTGAAAATTGTTGAACCTTTTCCTGTAAACTCCGAGTGGGAGACAATTGTGGTCCCAGCCCTGTGCATCTCAAACATGACAATGTTTCAAAATTTCATCTGAGTTTAGCAGAAAAGATCCTTCATTCCCAGTGACAGAAAGTGATTGTATTTTCCCTATGACCTCATCATTTACTCCTTTTGTGACATCACTGTAAATAAGTAACTTGATAAGCTCTTCAGGGCTGTGTTGTTGTTGTTTTTTTCACTTTTAAAACAGTTAAGAGCTCCATCCTTGCTATAGATAAGCAGTCATTTCGAGTAACTTGAGTGCCAAATGCAGATAAGATGACTGTCTCCTGGCAGCTTTTGTTGTGTCTTTTTGCCAGTGGCTTTTTGTTTCTTCCCCTCTTTATATGGAAGTTCTCTATGAGGTTGTTCTGTGAGTGTGGGAAAGTACAGTGATCACCAGTGCTTCCACAAGTGGGTGTGGAATCTGCACTGCCCTTGGGACTCCCAGCCTGAATCTGCAAGTCTCAATTCCATGTGTGACCTGGCACTCATGCCATAACTCAGCCTTTCCCCAGCACTCCTGCAGTACTGGTTGAAGGCTGGGCAGATTCTTAGATGGCTGATGCTTCTCTGTTACAGATGCCAGAGACACAGAGTCTGGGAACCAGGATCTTTGCATGATAAAAATGGATCCAACTTCATACCAGCCCTGGAAAACACTGGTTCTGTGAGCTTACAGCCAGATACATGGCAAGAGAGTCCTCCGCTTTCTATGTGCTGAATTAAATAAATAGGGAGTCTACGATTTGGCAAAGATTCACTTTCAGTTACAAGAACTGAATAGTACTGCAAGCTGGACAGAAAGTTTTAGCTAGAAACACAGGATTCACCCAGCAGATTCTGATTCCTGTTATTCAGCTGTGCAGAGGTCACTGCACCTCCTCACCTCCCTGCTCTCTGAAATGCAGGCTGGTATTTATTTACCTGCCCTACTATGGAACCAAGTGACTTCGTGAACACTTGCAGAGTGCCAATGACCATTATTTCTAGACCTTAGAACTTTTCAACCTAGTATGTACCATAGTCCAATTACTTGTTTTTTCCCCCTTTTCCAACCAATTTAAAATCACAATGCTGGTATGAAGAGCTGACCCACAAACAGTCCTTTCTATGTGTATACAAAGCTTGTGTCAGAGTTGTAGCACACTCCACTACTTTTCTTTTAAGGTTTTGCAGCTCTCAAGAGCAGAAGGGAGCTGTTCTGTCTAACTAGCACACATCTGGACAGCCTGGTTCAGAGGCTTCTCCCATCATACCCTGACTGCATTCCTGTTCTTGCTATCATGTCCCAGGTAATAATCAGAAGGGAGTGCCCACGGTCACATGGGGGATGAGCCAGTCCAGTCTATTTCCTGATTTTCAGGGTCAACAATTCCTTACATCATTTCACACTTCACACAGAGCATCTCCCAGGCTACCAGATGAAACAGCCACAGTCCACTTTTGGCTTTGCCAGTAAGCCACAGCTGAAGACAGATAACTAGCTTTCCTTCCTCTCTTTCATGAGCCTTGCAAGGCTTTGAAAAGCATTTGTCTCTCCAGTCAGTTTAGGGCCTACCCTACTAGGACCTCTGAAAAGCTCCTCTAAATAGGAGTCATGAAGATAAATTACTCCTAATTAAATAATCAGCCTTTTCAAAAACCTTGTGAAAGAGATAGTTAGGTAAGTTTTATCAGCCCCATTTTAGAAGGAGATCACAAGATTACCTGTGAGATATGCCCAAAGCTACATATCACACAGAGCCAGCAGGCAAGCCAGGACTGCATTCCTCCCCTAATGCTGAGCTGTGACTTCCAGAGAGCACGCTGCTTCCAAAACCACCATCATTTTGCTCTATTATAGATTTTGTTCCTTAAAGCATGATGGAAAAGGCAGTGCTAGTACTTGACTATGAGGGGTCTATCCTTGGTTACAGGTAACTGCAACACTTACTAAAGCTGACTTGCACCTTGGCAGGGCTCACAGTGAGCATCGTGCTACACCAGACTGACCTCCAACTACAAACTCTCCCAGCACTCCCCCTGATTTCAGGCAGTTGAATTGAACATTGAAGTTAATCAGTTACAGCCAATTTGTCAACATCTGAATTGATAATTCTCATAATTTGCTGAGCTTTTCACTCACCCCCAGATACACATGCACAGAGCTGCATGTCCTGTTATTTTTGTCTGTTTTTCCATAATGCTTTCTACTCTTCATCACCACCACCACACTTGCCATCAAGTAAACACCTCATATATTTGTGTAGCTCCTGTTGCCAGCAATATTTTAACTTAATTCATCAGAGCATCCATGTTTCCTGAGAAGTGTGTAAAGATAAGTGTGCATCTTTTAGAAGTATGGTGTACATGAGACTGGGATGATGGACAGCTCAGACAGTGTTCTCTCTCTATCACACAAACTAGATGGCATTTCTCAGCTCTGCAAAGAAAAATATATTTTTTTTTTAAAAGCTGTTTTAACATGTTTATAACTGTGGCTGCAGCCTAGAAAACAGATACCCTGGGGAAAAAAAAAACAAAACTACTAGGTATTTACTATTTCTGCATCTCATGGTATTCTTATTACTTGCTGTTGTGGTATCTTACTGATTTCTCTGCACGTAATTGCCTCAATGTCTGTATCTCTGAAGCACCTATTAATAAGAAAGGGTTACATAAAAATACTCTGTGCAGCAGATGCACATTGTGATGACTTTGCTTAGTGTTATGCCTCTCCATTATTCACAAGCTTCTACCAGTCTGCTCTAAGCAGGATTTTTTTTATTAAAGGAAGCAACAAAACAAGAACAAAAGTCAGGTTTCCTGGCATCAGTTTATGTGTTGCTTTATCAGTCTCACAGAATAGCAATAGCCCCTGCAGAAGAGAAAAATAAATTATGGCTTAATTAAGCACTAGTTTTCTGCTTTTCTTGTGTCCCCAGTGAGGGAAGGCTGTGCCATTCTAACTGCATCCATTTAGAAAAAAAAAATATGTATACCATATGAACCATGGAAATTTTCTAGAAGGCAGACAAGTCCCTAACATCAATGTAACTACTCAATACACTGAAGTGCACATGGTTATTTTCACTTGCTCAAGGTGTAGAAAAAACCCTGTGTTTTTTTCTCAGCTCAGCTGCTACTGAATAACATTACTTTTTCTTTCCCTCTAATTCCCAACTGCTTCTCTGGAATCAAAGCTACTGTTTGCGGATGTCAGCTTCTGCTACTGCAAGACCCTGGATAACCTGATTCAGGGAACAAGCAAATAAGGGACAGCCATTTATTTCCACTTTACCACTGAGTGATCATGTGGCCCAACATGATTAGTTGGGCTGCCTGTGCATATGGTATGTCAACGAATCCTGCGAGCAAAAAGCAATTTGGATTTTGTGGTTAACTGCCAACGTCCATGGGTAGGACATTGATGAGAACTTTTATTTGGTGTCTAATCAGTAATGAACTCATGCTATGGCTTGGCACTTTCATCATAAGATCATCTTTCCCAAATGGATAGGGATCTCTAATATCTTCAACCTTCTACGAAATTTGCTTGAAATCAAGAAATACTTTAGTAGGGAGTCACACCAGCTGCCTTGATGCACCCAGTATTTTCACAAGGACAGGCAGCACACCATGTGGAACAGAAGTCAGTGTGCCCTGGGCTGTGTCCTGGTGCACAGCCCACCTCTTACCTGTGTGTTTCCTGCACTTAGACAGTCAGTGGTTTGGACTGAGAACTGTCTGTGTCATGACTAATGTATCAGAAACCCATCTTAATTAATCCCCCTACACATCACTTTATGAAAAAAACCCCAAAGTGCAGTAAGTCTGGACTACTAAAACTAGGCTGAAATGCTTTGGACACATCATAGTAAGGACAATTAACAAGGCTAAATGTCTCCTGTCACAGCCTATTTCCAGCCTTCCATACACTGCTGGACTAAGCAAAGTGCCTGTTTGTTTTACTAGCACAAGCTGACCTTCCATGCAGTCAATATCTAAAACACATTGTCTGAGAAGTGGGAGTTCACAGCATTGAATTATGCAATTATATGAGTGCACCCAAGCGCTCAGCAATGTAGACTGCATCCATTCCTGC
>NW_009952560.1:150243-163079 GCF_000747805.2 Chaetura pelagica | reverse complement strand
CTGCTGACTGGCTGTGATTTTCAGATACATTGGAACTGGCATGTCTTGAAATGTGAATTCTTTGCAGATGGCTGTATCTGCTCAGCATAGAGCTGTAGGCAAAACTCCACTATGATATTCTGAACAGCTCTCCCTTTGTGTAGCTCTGGGGCATGTGAGACAGGGAAAGATGTGAGCAGAGAGACATTTGCAGCCCCAGTTCTGCTGTCTTCCAGATGGGCCAAGGCTGATCAGTGAAGCTGGGCAAATTTCTGTAACAGCCCTTCTGCCTGTGATAGTCTCCCAGTTTGAAGGGTATGGACAGATCAGGATGTAAATACAGTACAAGGAGCATTGGCTGGGCTAAAGTTCCTAGCCTCACAGAACTCACTATTTTGAAGACACCTAGGACAGCCAACAACTGCTGCAATTCTACATGCACACCACTTTCTATTAAATACAGAACTGAAAAGGACCACGTGGATTCTTTGATAGCTTGAACACCTACACAAAATTATTAGCAAGTCCAACATCTTGATTATTCTTCATGGAAACACTTGAATGCTTGTCATTCTGATGTTTTGAATTTCCTATTTTAAATGTGAATAGTTTAGGGTAAATTACAGTGTTTATGGTTGGAGGGGAGCTTTTTTGTTTCATGTTTTGGTAAAAGACAATACAACTGAACGATGCTTTTGAATTTGGAGGAATATGCAAACTTCAGAGCTGTTGCAGAACTACAGAATTAATAGGCTGACACTGAAAAGAGTTTCATGGATAGGAGCTGAACACATTAATTTCAAATAGCTATGACTACAATTTTTTAAAGAAGAAACAACCTGAAGTACTTAGATCTAATACTGTAAGTTCTGACTTCCTTTGGCTCAATGAGTATGTGGAGTAACTCCACGAAACCAAGGGAAATACTTTTTATTATGCTGATTGTAACGGGCAAAATCTGACCTTTTGAAAAGGATTCTGGGAAGCTCAGATGTGGATTGCATCTACTCTTTTCATCCTTGTAATTTAAAATCCTAAGTGCTCTATATGGTTTAAACAGAAATCTCAGACAGAGGAAGCATTTTCATCTCTACTTCATGGGGGAGGCAGACAGATGAGATGATTTGCCCATAGCAATACTTTCTGAAAGAGACAGAAGCTGAACCAGACTGGTCCAGTCTCAATGTCTCAACCACAGGGTCATCCTTCCCTTCCTTGAAATGGTTTCCAAAATCACGATGATACTGACTGGAAGCCAGAGCAGTGGAAACAAGCACTCCCAATAAATCACAAGCTACAGTTACGGGCTCTTCCCTTGCGCTGGTTAAAGTTTCCAAATACTTCCTTTATTTCTTCAGGGCATAAGAACATATTCTGACTTGAAGAGGGGACAGATTTACCAAGATTAATCTGTTGGGTTTGAAAGCCATTTTCAATTTTTGTTGAACAGGATTTTCCCATGGGAAAGAAAGCAAGCATGCTGCTGTGTGCCAACACCTCCTTTCCCTGTAACTATTATTTTATTCATAGGGAAGAGGGGGATTGAACTGAGCAAAGAACAACCAGAAAACTGAACTGAATGGTGGCAACATGAGCACCTGAGATGTGAGAGACATCACGTTAATCCACTGGCTCTTTAGTCCAGCTAACTGACCTATTTGATTCCTGGTGCTTGGCCACTTTCCTCTCGTGGCTTAGTGTTTTCCTTTGAGTTATTCCAGCTAAACTCCATGTGAGGAGGGCTGCTGCAAACTCCTTGCACTAGTGTAATCCAAGTGACCAGAAACTGCAAAAGCTGGCAACTCTCCTGTGGAGTGTTTGGAAATATATTGGCAATAAAAGGAGTTGAGAATGAAAACAAGGAAGGAAGCAGGAGAGGCATGCAGATGGCTGTTGGAGGACTGGTGTCACTCTACTTCAGGCACAAACAAATTCATTCCTGTTTCTTTAGATAGCTTTGCAAAGAGGATGTGCTGGTATTACTTCCTGACACTGGGGGGTTGTTATCAGTGTGTATGGCAGCAGGCAGCATTTCAGAGAGGCAAAGGTAAACTGGTAGTCATTCCCAAATACAGACAGATCCAACTTTCCAACTGTCTCTTCATGATGATCAAGCTAAGACTAAAACTTCCATTTCTTCCTTCAGAAGTCCAAGCTCTTGTAAGAAATACCACATGGGTGACAGGGAAATGTTTTATTTTCTTAAGATAATTATTTTCTATGTTTTTTTATAAGTTCTTTCCTTCAGAGAGATCTGCCACTCCCCTATTATTACGCTCAGAAAATAGAATGGCACCAATTTCAGGACCCACAGTTAGAATTCCTGGCTTCTCAGTCAGAAGCTGTGAATCATCTGCTATTCAGTGATAAGCAGGTCACTCAGCCTTGTGGCTTCTGCTCCAAACGTGACCATGAGCTACTTGAGGTAAAGGGGAGTTTCTCCCCTGGTTTGAACTGGACCTACTTACAGCCACACTGAAAAGACCAGTGCCCTGTGGAAGTATGAAGTTTTTTGTGTCAGCTTTGTTAACTCACTCTTTTCTTCTAATGAAAATAACTTACAGTGAGGGGTGCACAGAGATCACTCAAATGGCAAAAGCTGGGTTTCTTCCACCTTTCATGAACGGACTGGAGTGAGAAAATGTACAACAAGCTCTGATTTAGCAAAATACTTAAGCCTGTGCTGGTTTGTGCTCCTTTCCAAGGCAGCACCTGAAAGCGTGCTTAGGCAAAGCCTGTGCAGTAGCAATTAAAATCAGATATGAACTTGACTTCAATGTAAATGTTTCTGTCAACACTGACTGCTGCAGCACTTAAGTATGGACTTTAAATTAACTCTATGATTATGCTATGTCCTGAATAAAACCACTTTCCTGTGCTGAGACCTCTGTCCTTATTGTGATCAAGTACTCAGGTCTCATCAGGCAATACTCCCCATCAGAAAACAATGGGGACTTTCACCCTGTGAACTGCAGGAGCAGGTAGTAGCCAGGGCCAGGTGACCACTTCTCAGCTGGCTAAATTCTTTGATTTAGCAGTGAGAGCAGAAGTAAAGGAACACGTGAGCTGCTGGATCAGGTAAAACTAAGCTCAAATATGAAGGAAAGTGGTAAGGGTTTACTTTTTCCTTTCCTGTTCATTTGTCTGCCATGAATGCAAAAGGCTTCCTATTTGGTGCTGTGGGGTGAGAGCCAGATTTTTCAAAACTTTGGCTCAGCTCCTGCTAGCATTTATGTTCTGCTTATCTTGCTTCCGGTGCAAACCATTTCCAGAGATGGTGTTATTGAGAAAGTCAATGATTGGGAAGAAGAGTTAGCACAAAACCAAAAGACTGGATTCAGATGCTGACAAGAACTGGCCATGACCATTCTCTCTCCAGACATTATCAGCAAGATTAGAGTGTGCATTTCTGCAGAACTGGGGCAGCTGAGCCCTGCCAGGCTAGCTGCTACTGACAGAAACAGGGTAGTGAGACAGGCTGTGCTTTCTAGCACTTTCTCTCTAAGGAGATCTTTCTAAAATCAGAGCAATGCCATCCATTCCATATACCTGCATGAGCCGCAGCAGCAGGCTAGCTCTTCTCTGCTGGGAAGCAGGCAGAGGATCAGGATTGCAGCATGCCCACATCAGACCAAAGCTGTACAATGCTGCTCAGGAATAAAAGCTTGACCACTGCAAAATGAGAATCAGTTCAGTGGTGGATTTCTAAATCACCATGTTATGTATGTGCCCTGATTCAGTAAGACAAAGAAGTGTGTCTCCAATACTGACTTCAGCACAACAACCCTGGCTGAGTCAGGACTAGTACCAGGAGCTATAACATAACACTGTGTGTCTCAAGTTTTACAGCCCAGGATTTCAGATTGTCTAGACCATATCCATCCTGCCCTCCCAGAACATACTGTAGCACTGAAGCAGGACCATGAAACACTTCAAATGATCAATCAGATACACACCTGACTAGCAATGTCTGCTAGTGCCTGTTGTAGGAAAAGGTTAGTAAAAGGGGCAGGACAAAAGGCTCAAAGGCTTTTTAACAACAAAGGGATATAACCCCAGATTTCCTGGTGTATAGCTTAAAATTGCCTCTATTTGTCTGAAACAATATTCTACAACATTTATACCAACTACCATGACGACATGTTTAGGAGTATCAGACATTAGCAACAGAACCAAAATTGAAATAATTTCTGCCATGTTATGCTTTCAAAATGAGAAACTTAAGTCAAGTGTTAATGTAAAAATTAAGCCCATTGGATTTTATACAGACTTTTACAATGTTTAAGTAGACTGCAGAATATGTGGTTCACTGTCTTCTGTAGGATCACCAGGAAAAGATTTCTCTGCATATACATTCGTGCTTGGTGAGTAGTTTTGGGCAGCAACCATCTCCTGTGTAAGAAGTTAAGTATATGCGTGAAGCTCTGGCAATTTACACTGATTGAGACAAATGTTTCCCTTTAAAGCAAGTTTTGCATCTGTGTGGTGCAGAAAGTTTAGGCTATGTTTTTATTTCTTGCACTCATGCTAATGCATGTTATTAGCTGGTTTGCTCATGGATGCACTGAATAGCTAAAATATGGTATGACTGCCATAATCCACAGCCTGAACAGTATGCAGAGTTCAAGCAAGGATATGGAGAGTACCTGCCCTTAAAGGGGACTTTCAAAAGCAGACGGGAAAAAAAAAAAGGGTTATCAAAAGAAAAACTAAGGTTCTCAGAAACAGCTTAAAGGTATTTTGAGGACATCTCTTCTTAATTCTCTTTCACCTGAAAAACTCCTGTTCGACCAAAATGGTTTACTATTTATAGACATACTATCAAAGATTCCTGGTACAAAGGTCTAGAGACCATCCACATGCTAAGGGGAAGGGAGTATCACTGTGAAATATGAGCAGTACCTTATGGGCATCTCTTCATGCTACCACAGTCAAGGCAACAAAAAACCTGCAACTCCCAAGGGCTCACAAATCAAGACACAAACCTCCTTTATGTCAAGAATTTGTCCTCATAGACTGTAAGTCATCACAGAATAAAAAAAGGCAGTTCTTTTCTTTGCCTTCTGCTTCTTCCTGCTGCTTTTGTTTTCATTTTAGTCTGACCTGCCCTCTCCCTCCAGCCTTTGTTTTAAAAAAACACAATGGACCAGTGGATGCTCTGTCACAGTTTCTCTGTGCCCTTCAATATTTTCCTCTTAAACTTTAATCTCAATGCACTGGCTACCTTGAGACCTGACCCAGTTTTTTACTAAAACCCTTGTTCCCCAGGGACTGCCACTGACTTGATCAGAGCCCTGCACACAGTCGATACTGCAGCTTTGGCTCTCTATCTGCCACACAGAATGAAAGGAAGGGGTTAAGATTTTTAGCTAGTACTGAAAAATAGTGTGCCACTGTGAGCCAGATTTAAAATTGGAATGAAAAATCTACAGATCTCCCTTTGCCTCTTCTCTTCAAAATCCCACTGTTTTTAACTTACATTACATTGTTATAAAGAATTCTAATTAAGAATAGCTAACTAGTGTAATGAAATCTGCTAGACCAGAAACTAAGATCCTTCTTTAAAATCTGTTTCTCTACCAAACAACTTAGGGCTACAGTAATCACTGGGAACAAAGAAAAAATGCCAGACCCTAATCAGCACGCAGCAGGGATGGGTCATGAACACATTTATCTTTCTTCTCACAAGCCTCCCCTGGATAAAGGAAATGCCCTAATACTCAAGGCATCTTGGACACCAGATGGCTGATTATTGGACATTTTATGAAGAGGAAGGAAGTAAAGAGAAACAGCCTGAATTTTCATGGTACTGTAGGGACAGGGGAAAGGAAAGCGGAATGAGGACCTAATCTAAGACTTACTGACTGGGAAGACACTGATTTCAAAGGACTTTGAATCGGAAGGAAAAAAAGGTCTGTGTTTGCTTTCCCTTCTGCAGATTAATTCTCAAATCATCAAACAGACAGAATGATTGACAGGGGAACAAAATGGCCTTTCTATTATCATCACAGTAATGACTTACAGCCGAGACAGTTTTTTGCAAGCTACAGGTTTGAGTTTTTAAATATTTATAATAATGGAGCAAATTTCCTTTAGACTATCTGCAGGCTTTTCATAGACCTGGTCTCTAAAAGCCTGACTCAGTAGAGCAGGAGCAGCCTGTGAGATCAGTAGGAACACCAGAAGCACAGGCAGTTGCTTGCAGAATTCCAGCACCTATGAAGGAATTCAGCAGGCAATGCCAATCTGATGCATTTGGGCTGAACCTCCGCTAACAGTTTGGCCCAGCCTGTTTTAAAGTGTCTCAACATTATAGAGAGCTGTGAAAGACAGCTCCTTCCATTTTTATCTACTGCAGGGCTCTTGCAGCTCTTCTAAGACAGAGATGTTAGTCTATCCAGGCCTTCCTCAGAGATGACTACATAACTGAGAGCTACAGGGCATGTACACAAGAATGCTTAAGAGAGTGAAACTTCACGGGTGTTTCTCAAGTGGAAGATGGCAATAGCTCTTCCCAGAACCCACCATGCACAATGGAGGGACACAGCTACCTCAGATGTGCAGATGAATCTTGTGAAGAATGCGGATATTAGATCTAGTGGTCTCTGTGGCCCTGCTCCACCCATGGAAAGGGATGTGGATTATCCAGCAGGCCTTGCTGATCCCAGGACAGCCTTCTTGCTAGGTATGTGATGAGAGACATAATTAATTGCTTGAGGAATGTATGTGGCCACCCTACTTCTGAGGGTGTCCACACACATTCCGCACATGCAGACGTGGAAGAAGGGTTGCAGAACTGGAAGTGAGGCCTCCCACTCCACAGTATGAGAACTGGTGGTAAAACCTCCCTCCACACAGAAGAAGCTGCACAAGGAAAAGTTTGGTTTGGTTTTTTTTCACGTTTGCCAGCAACACTGGCATCAAGTCAGAGTTTTGCTTACAGGAGTACGACACACAGGACTGTGAGGAGATTTTTATCATTTTGCTAATCAACATAACTACTGCCCAAACCCTGTATGCAGGACAAGCCTTAAAAGGGGCGTGCAAAGCAGCATCTGGACTCATGTCCTTTTTATAGGCCTGTCACATCAAACGAATCCAAGAGCACAGAGTATAATGCGAACAGAAGATTAACCCGTCCAACTCCTTTCCCTTTATTTAAAACAACAAGAAGAAAGGGCTTGGGGGAATGAAGCTAATAGCCATGTGGGATAACAGCTCTGAAAAATATAATGAGAGACCTTGGGCCTTTTTTCACAGAGATGAAAGAGGGGCTGTTGTGATGCAGTTCAGAAGCAGGCTAATGACAGAGGCAGCAGGAGAACCAACTAAAACCTTCAGCCATGCTTCAGACTCAGGGCTGTAATCTCCTTATGCAATACACTTGACAAAGCTCTCCTGTGGAATATGAGCCTGCTTTTTCCACCACAATATATACCCCCCCTCCTCACCAGACTGCGGGTTACTGCACGGTGTTTATTTATTTATTTTTTACTCTTCGAACATTTAACTAAATAAGCTGGTTATTTTGCTGCAGATAAAACAAATATGAGGGAGTTCTGCTTGCAGGGATGGGTATGGCTACCTGAGGGGAAGAGCAGCAGCTCACCTGCTGCAGTGTTTTGAGAGGTAAAGCCGCCTAATTATTTTTTATTACTCCTGTGTTGTTTTGTTAACCAAATATTTGTCTTTTCTCCTCACACACATCAATGCCAATATACAAATTGCACAAGGGGATTATGCCAGCATGAGTCAATCTTGGGTGTGTTTATCCTCAGAGAGACATAAGCCTCTGTTTCTAGAGGCGGGTGTTTCTTATCCTTGTTAGACCTATGAATAACTTTCGCCAACAAAATTTGTCACTTTTTACTGTTGGCTTGTCTGCTGCTAGAACAAACCCTGCAGGCTGGCAGGGCTCCAAGTGGGGTGGGGGCTAACTCCTCTGTGACTAGCATTATTTAGTATTTACATTACAGCAAAGCTTAGAGGCTTCTAGCTGAGATTCAGGCATTGCTGTGCAAGCAGAGAGTAAAAGACACTTCCTGCCCCAAACAGTTTATAATCTAAACAGACGAGACTGGTGATAAATAGCAGAGAAAAGGCAGCATTATTGCAACATAGTTAATGCTGGAGCAAGCCTACAAAACCCATGAGATTTTTCTAAAAATAAATGTTAAGGTTTTTATTTGTTTTATAGACCACTAAAATTTGTATATTCAAGCTTTCTTAAAACTAGAAAGTTTTGGGTTGCCCTAAAAGCTGCAATTCTCAGTTACTCACATGACACCAGGAGGTAAGACGAACCTTCTTGCAAGATGAACACTCCAGTGATCTTCCTTTCAGTACCACTTTGAAGCTCTTTTCTGTTGACCTGTCTACAGAAAACACACAGTGTAACTACATGGCTGTTTTTGTGTGTCCTCCATTTCTGGAGCAAGAGAAAATTATTTTTAAGAGCAACAGTAATGTCTCATTTTCACATCTCTTCCTCCATTATTCTCAGCCTACAGTTAATTTACCTGTACCTGTCCAGGTCTCACTGGCATATACTACTATCAAACCTGTGGATTTGGTGTTCCATCCCTTGCTTTTGACCTTGCCATTGGAACCACCAGAAGACTCCTATTAAATTTCTGGGTTCTGTGATGACAGGTGATACAGAAGAAGGAAAAAATAAGCAGACAGAAAGGAGTGGGTGTTTCACCTGCGCAAGGTGGCCTCTGCTGTAATTTGTGTATGAGGCTCACCGAAGTGCAGCTAAGCAGGGAAAAGCCTGTGGAAGAAATGGACCCATGCTAAAAATTTTCTTAAAGGTGCAGGCCAAATCTTAAACTGGTAGGAAATGGTTTGGCTCAGTTGCAGGCAATGAAGACACTTAAACTGGGGAAAAGGGTGAGGG
Organism: Chaetura pelagica; assembly: GCF_000747805.2. Classification (NCBI taxonomy): domain Eukaryota; kingdom Metazoa; phylum Chordata; class Aves; order Apodiformes; family Apodidae; genus Chaetura; species Chaetura pelagica. Next base: position 154,201 of record NW_009952560.1, on the reverse strand, counting down.
TTTGTCCCATGACCACCATCTCACCATTTTCACTTTCTCTGTATATCCTAAAAAGAATAACCAGTGGCATGTCTAAAAATAGGACCTCAGTTTCTCAACTTCACAGCAGACAGGCATGCCAGAGCTACTGTGCATTATTGTGCTGCGCTGCAGTGGAAAAGGAATCCTCTTACTCTCTGTGTGGGAGGAAGCCTTTGAGGGGAAAATCATGGATAATAAAGGCCTCTTTTATCTGAAACACCTAACACTTCAGCTCTTCAAATCCCAACACTGCATTTTCTTAAAACAGGTTTCTATTACGTGTTAAACACATCAAATACAGTAATTCAGTCTCATCATCTAAATGCAGTGTTGTGATAGCTGAATGAAATTGGGGCAAGCCAGCTAAAAAGGTAATCAGAGCATCTCATAAAAGCAGCATGTGAAATGCATCAGTGCTTTTCTTCCTTCAGGAAAAAAAAAACAAAGGTCTTATCCTTTTCTCCAGTGAGCTTATGTCACTGAGCTGAAGACCCTTGATATGGTCTATAACACAGGGCTTCCTAGAGGTGATTAGTGAGGTTAGGACTTCATTGTGGTATTTAGTAAAGGAAAATTCTTGTTCCAGAGAACTTGGTCTGTGAGGCAAGAGACATGGGGAGGGGGGCCGAGAAGCAGGGGGGGGAATGGGACCATGGGGAAGAGAAATCCTTTCAGTGGCTAAACCCAGGATTTAACACTTTCCTCTGATCCAGCTTAGGCATCCCACATTTTATTTTTTATTTAAAATGTATTAGTTTTCGATATGCAAAAAAGGCCACTGTCCACTTCACACAGGGATGAAGCACACAATGTGTGGTTTCCCTGATTCAGGAAAAAAGTGGTTGCTTTCTCCTACAGAATGCAGCTCTTACATTAGCCATACACACCCTGTAAAGCAAAGAAAAAGTCCTATCAGGTGCATCAATAAAGGTATAGTGGATGGCACAAAAAAGGTTACCTCCCTGAATCTCTAGGCAAAACAGCTTATTCAGTTTGCTCACATGGTCCTACTAGCGTTGATCAGTCACTATATTTCTCTTTTCAAACCTCTGATAAAGCTGTGGTTTTATCCCCCTTCTCTTTCAGACAAACAGCTGGGATTCCAGAAAACTTGAAGCAACAAGATTGCACACAAAGTTTGTGGTGAAACAACAACCTGAATTTAGTTGCAAATCGATATGTTTTTCATCCAGTTTTGTCTCTATCTTTGTTTTCAAGGTAAAGACTGAAAAAATCACAACAGGATCAACATGGTAGAATTTTAAGTTGTCTGTACAAGATGCAAGATGCTGGTAAATGCTGCTCACTAGGCACAAATGCCAATGAAATTGGAATTGTTTTTTTCCCTCCCACTCTGAGCTTCATTCTCCAATATAAATTCTCAATCCAGACCTCCTATGAAACACAGCATGTTTAATGAATTAAATAAAGACCCTATGTAATAGATGTATGTGACAGTTTAACAGAATCTGTGTTCCATCATAAGAACAGTGTATGGGGGGATGCTCTGTCACAGCTGGTTGTGTGGATCTGGAAAAAGAGATGCACTCCCTGGGAAATCCTGCTGGCCTCAACCATGAAATGATAAAAATTAAACTCCCTCCCCACCCACCTGTTCACAAACGTCTGCTCCTGGTACCTCAGCACCACATCTCTGCAGTGGTCACCCGGGATGACGCAGGTTGCAGCCCTGTGGGACACCCAAGGTTTCAGCCCTGTGCTAACACCCCTCTGGGTATGTTCTGGCATAAGACAATGGCTCCCCTGTGGCTCAGCGTGTGCAGCTCTGCCTCTCCTCTCAGCCTTGCCATGGGAGTCACAGCAGCTAGCTGGAAGGAGAGCAGATCACTTGTGTGAAATCTGCTTCCACAGAGGAGCACTGAGACTCCCCATTTCTCCAGTGAAATGTGACAGCCTCAGGAACAGGCAGGCCAGGGAGCACTGCTGAGCAGGGACATGAACGCATGGCATGCGTGGAGTGTTTAGTCAGCACATTTTTCCACGCAGGCCTGGAGGGCAGTCTTGTGTGCTGGGACTGGAATGCTGCCCACTTATGGTAGCCAGTTAATGAGGCCGGCACTCCCAACGCTGTACACAAACACTTGCAGAGAATGCCAAGTATCTCATGATGCACAGCCCACAATTTTCCTAGTTTGCTTCCTTTGCAATACACTTGGTTTCTTGTCTATTAGCAAATGGATGTTCTTGGGAGGGTATACAGAAAATGTCTACAAGAGTAACACTGCTATCAGAAGTATTTCCCAGTTCCACCATCACCTGTATTTGAGGTGTCAGTCTGTTAGAGGTCTACAATCTAAAACTTCCAGTGCTAAACTTCCAGCACTCTTGAGAGGGGGTAGATAACGATCATTTTTCACAAGGTCAAAAATAGGGTGGAAATAAGCAAAGTGAGTTTCCCAAAACTACAGGACTCATCAGATGGCAAACTAATTAAACCCTAATCCAGTAGAGCCCTTAGTGCATATGAAATTTACAGTATGTGAATAATGACAATGAAATTAAATACTTAACCTGACCCACATTCTTAAGAAATTTTCTAAACAGCATATGCCACACTACTTGATGCAAACACACACAAACTAATGTGGATACCAGTATGCACCTAACCACGAGAAAAACAGCTCAGTGTCAGCTCATTTGCCCTGCTCCACTGCCTCATGTCCTGTATTCATAGTTTTCCTCTTCTTTTTTTTTTCTTTTTTTTGCATAAAGCTCTCTTCTGTTGCCACATGTGGCTCAGATGTCATTTTAGCTTTTAAAACCTGGTGTCAATCTACTCCAAATTAAGGAGGCTACCTTCTTCTGTTAGCAGGATGCAACCAAATGGCCTTTCTAGATCCCTCACATCAGATGAACAATCCTTCCAACAGCTGGGAGATGCACGATTCCTGCACTGGCATCTCAGTTCTGTGGGAGTTCACCAGTTAGGACGTGCAACCAAAAACACCAGTGATGCAGTTCCCTGTACCATTTTTCTAGAGTTTCTACTGCAAAAGCTGAAACCACAGTGGTTCCATGAGGCTGTAATAAATTCCCTCCTACTCATGATATGAATGAACCCACACAACTACTGCGCTCAAGTGTTTATATTCACTGAAAGATGTTTATAATGATGCCCACTTCATGTACTAGACCTGCACTTATTCTTTGCTAAGAAAATGTTTATGTCAAATAAAATGGGTACCTGATCAATTTATAGAACATTTGGGAAAGGCTATTTTAGCAAAACTCTCTAGGGCCTTCGTGACTTGTGTACAACTTGGGCCAGTGTAATGGTGGAGACATCACCAGTGACAGACTCCAGCCCCAACAGCTCCGGCTGTGCCACGGCTGCTTCCCTGGGACTGAACACACGCACTGCCGTTGTGACGCGGCTTTTAACCTCCAGACCTTCAGGCCCTTGTGGCACTTCGTGTCTGCAGACACGCAGCTGGGCTTGTCTCGTGTTGTGCACAGCGCTCCTCGCAGCTCCAAGAGGCGTGAGGGGCTTGACTGGACCCCCTGCCCACAGCGAGAGGCCGCCCCCGCCAGCCAGGCCCTCACACCTCTGGCCAGGCCCAGCACCGCCCCGACCCTTTTTTCCTTCACTGGGCCGGCACGGGTCAAAGTGGGTCGAGCTACAAGCCCCAGCCTACCTGAGAGAAGGTGGAAAGGGCGGCAAGAAGCTGAGGCGGGCGGAGGGAGGAGCTGAGGCAGTAGCAGAGATACTGAGGCGGGTGCTGAGGGGCCCAGGTGGGCTCTGAAGGGCGCCGAGGCGGGCTCTGAGGGGCTGAGGCGGGCTCTGAGGGTACAAGGCGGGCTCTGAGGGTACAAGGCGGGCTCTGAGTGGCTGAGGCGAGCGCTGAGGGGCCCAGGCGGGCTCTGAGGGGACAAGGCGGGCGCTGAGGGGCCGAGGCGGGCGCTGAGGGGCCCGAGG
>NW_009952560.1:147455-149054 GCF_000747805.2 Chaetura pelagica | reverse complement strand
CAGGTGCGGGGGAGCCCCGCGGCTCGGGACAGGCGTGGGTTGCTCCGGGCTGTCGGGGAGCGGGGAGCTGCGTGTGCTCTTGTGGTCGTGCCCCGCCGTTCCCCGCCCCTCGGCGCGCCCCGGGGCCTGTCGCTGTGCTCCGGTGTCGCTGGGAAGGTAGATGCGGTGCGAGGTGGGGACCAGAGGTTACTTCGAGGCTGCCTAGCAGGAGATGTGCCGGCACATCGCCTGTCCTGGGGAGCTGGGTAGGCTCACGCGTTCCCTCAGGTCTTTGCTGTTTGCTTCTGATGGTTCCTGCCCTCTGCTCCAGGCCTGTCTCTCTGTCCCTGGCTCGGTTTCACTGATCTAATCTGATCCTCCTTTTCACTCCGTTGGTGTGGCTGACAAGCAGCATCACGGTCCAGGCTGGAGAGATGTTTTGCTGTTTAGAAAGATTATATGAAACTCTTTTAAGCACAAAACATGTACCGTTGTGATGCTTTCAAAGAAAGGCTGCGTAAGCCTTCCATGAGTCTGCATTAAGTATTTAGAAAGGGAACGTAGATTTATATTTGCTTAGTTTGTTTGACCTTTAAATACTTAAGTAACATTTCCTTTTACCTTGTGTGCAGGTAGTGTAGCTTTAAGCAGAGTAAACAATCCCCCCTCCCACCCTCTTCTTAGATAGACATGTCAGGTAAAGGCTAATGGTCTTTTTCTCTAGTCTGATACTGGAGGCTGGAGCACTGGGCCTTTAGAAGGAAAGATTATTAGAACAGTGTTAAGTGTAACAAACATAAATGCTGCAAAATCCATCGCACAAGAAATGAAGGTTGAGGGAAAAAAAGTGAAACAATAGGTGGTAGGTAGCTTTTTGGCACAACCTCTCAGAAACCTGTTGTTCTTCCTTCTCTCTTCCTCTGCCTTTTTTTTTTGTGGGATTTTTTTGTTTGCTTGTTTTGTGGTTTGTTGCTTTGTTTTGTTTCAAATTTGTAGCACACTTTTTCCTCCTGCCACCTTCAAATACTGTTCAAAAGGGTATTCTTCATAGAACAGTGTTTGTGTAGGCTTTTGGCAACCCTTCTGAGGGCCTTCATTTCCAAACAATGTCAATCAGCATAATTTTTGAAAATTATCATCACTATGTTGCTGGTGGACCTGTTCTAAAAGGAAACCTTTATTCATGAAGGATAAAGGCCTGCTATCATCTTCAGGGTCTTCTTAAGGCAACAAAAGCTGTTTCCAGGGATAGCTGATGAGTGTGTGAATGCATTCCTCTTAAACATTTATCTGCTTAAAGAAACGGGTGCCACATTCACTGATGATTGTAAAATTTTGATCAGAAAAAAATCTTATCTGAAAAAATTCCTTTAGCGTGAAGTCCGGTATATGATTTCTCTGGCAATTCAACCAAGTGCTGGGCCTCTGCCAACACATCAAGCTCTGGGCATGGATATAGACTTCATGCCCTTTGCTCTGTCCAGTTGCCTGTACCAAAAAAACGTTGTCAAGCTTAGCCTGAATCTTGTGCCTAACTCTCAGGGCCAGTCTGCAGTGGGTTTGTCTACAGATGCAGAGCAGAGAACCAGCCTGTAGGAGATGAGGGTCTGTGTATCTTTC
>NW_009952560.1:143865-147380 GCF_000747805.2 Chaetura pelagica | reverse complement strand
CATAGCTTCCGTGGTGGGCTGCAGTGCTGTCTCTAAGGCTGGGTGGCCTGCCTGTGGCATCACATGGTGTCATTGCTGTGCCTTGGTTAATGTGGCAGAACTGCATGTGTGCTCATAGGCATTTGCTTGTCAGATCCATCTGTGGGGACAGGTGCCCTGATGCTGCAGGGAGCTGGGGTTACTGATTTTCTGATGGGGACATGCAGCTCTCTGCACACTGTAGGCAGGCTCCTCCAGAGTCAGTAGTTTAACCAGAAAGTGGGAGCTAGAGATCTCCAGTGCCTGTGGTGGTTCTCTGGGTGGCCTTGGTGAGTTGCTGAATGGCTCTGTGGGTCATGATTAGTGGCCACTGGTGGTGTGGTTGTTGGGTCTGCAAGCCTCCTCTGAACTTCAGATTTTAATCTACACCTGTCTTTTGTTCTTGTGCAGAATTATTTTTTTTTTATTGAAAGAGAATTATGAAAATGGAGCTGCATCAGTATAATTGGTAAACTGTGTAGTAAAACCACAAGGAAATGATAAAACATGAGATAGATAAAATAAGCAAACTGGAAACAGGAAGTACTAGTTTGGGAAGGGAGAGGACTTGACTCTGGAAGTTGAAGAGGCTCCTGAGGCCAGATGGGAAGCTGCATGTGTGTGTTTTGAAGACAGTCCAATATACAAAGTAAAAAGTCAGTTTGTTGATTTCGCTTTTTATTCAAAGGGACAAAAAGGCAGGGAAGCTTCTGTATGATTTGTATATAGCTCATACATCTCTGAAAGTTCTATAATGTCTGGTTTTGGTGTCAAAACCTTGGGCTTAACAAGTGAAGGGCTGTCTCCTTGAACTCAATCTGCCATACCTGTGAACTGCTGGCATTCAGACCAGCCCTGTATGGGGTGAGTGGTGTCAGGTGGATATGGCTGGTCTACACTTTGTGCCAGGGTAGGTCAGGCAGCAGTGTGTGGTATTTGCCATTTTTAATTCCCAAGTTAGCACAGCCCTGAAGTGAAGTTCTGAAAGTAGACGTCATATTAATGGAATCAATAGCCTAAAACACCAGTGCAAATGAATCTAAATGCTTGTGTTATTTTTTTTACTCTAGACACTCTAGCTTGGTCCATTTGGCACCGCTTCCCTCTGTGCCTGGTCACATTTTAGAGAGCTGTCATTTATACCACATGATTCAAAGTCGAGAACATCAAGCTAACTAAAGGTATCTGAGTGCATGCTTATGTCCCTCCCAGTCTTACTGAAATGCTTCAAGTCCTTCCTCATTCCTCTTGTGTATAAGGCCTTCTCAAAATCAAGCACATGGTAGATAAGGAATTCAAACCAGAGCCTTGGCAGGTAAGGGTAAGCACTCATGGTAGCTCAAATGAGCGCAGGGAGAACTTTCTGTAATCCAGAAAGAGGTGGGCAGGAAGAAAAGACATTGAGAATTGCTTGCCAATGATGTGTTGGGTGTAGATGTGTTACACGGACTGACACTGTTTCACATGTAGGGAGGCTGTTTCTTAGAAGGGCAGGGAATTTCCCTGTAGTGGAAAGTAGACTGTGTTAGTTTGGTTATTAGTAGAGTAAGTTCTCTGTTGCCACAAGGTCTTGTATTATTATTTTTTAAAATTTTTTTGTATGTTCTGCCGAATAAGTGCTTGGGTGTTCTTCTTTTTACCAATCCTGTGGCTTGCTTTCAGTTCTGTCCTGACAGGTTTACTCACTTCTGAAGTTGACTACAAAACTGAAATGGAAATTAATAGTTAACTTTAACCCATACCTAAGAAAGCAAAAAATGTCTTGCCAAGTGGTAAGCATCCAGTGTTTCTCCAAGCATGTTTGGGAAGGAAAACCTCTGACAGTCTTTAACTCTGTCCCTATGCTGTTCCTTTGCATGACAAATTGTTTTTGCAAAGTTAGTAGCATATTGTTTTTCCTTTGCACAAGTGGTATCTTTCTGGATTCATTTCCCACATGAAACTACTAACACTGCAGCTCAAGCCAGTCTCTTCGAGGTGGGAAGGAGAACACAGTCCTATGTGCTGGCTGCAGGAAAGGTTCCTAAGGTTTCTCAATCTCTTCTGCTGGAAACAGCATAGCTGGCTTGCTAAACTGGGGGAATTACCTGACCACATGGGACACTTCCCCCTGCCACCCCCACCACTTTTAACTGCAGCAAGGATGAGGCAGGACCAGGCTGAATGGAGATCTGGAGTGTAGTTAGATTGCAGATGTATTTTCTTTCTACCTTGGTTCTTGCATCATAAGAGCTAACTACAGTGTTTCTGGCATGGTAGCTGCCTCCAAACTGGTTATGGTGGGAGTGTCAGGGTGGGGTGGTAGCACACATTGCCAAGTTCTTCCTGTTCAGAAAAACTGTCCTCATTGCCCTTTGGCTGGACTATGTCTGTGCCAGAGACCCTCCTGGCCCAGTGTGCAAACATCACTTTGACCTCTTCCTCAGGAATGTCTTCTCTCAGCACCTCCAGAAAATACAAATCCAGATCAGAAAGCCTAACTCCAACTATGCTGTGTCACAAATAAGTCTATTGCTCCACAAATCATTCTTTCATATGAGTTGAATGATACGCATGGATTAAATATGTTTGAACTTGCTGTGGCATTATCTTGATTCATTTGGCAATTTAGCCAGAAAAGGTGTATCTCTTATCTAGCAATCTCTGAGCACAAACAAATGCTTTGAAAATGGGGGGAGGCATGAGAGGAGAGGAAGAGGAATTGTAATCATCCAGACTTGCAGGCTGGAAGTTGGGCATGTGGTATGGATAAGGAAAGGAAGACTGTGTGTTTGAAAATTTGTAGTGGGAGAAGTGAATTTTTTATGCCCAACAGCAACCTGTAGCCACATGTTTTGAGTGTTGTTCAGCTGAAAAAACTTCCTTTTCCAGCAGGTCTTACGTAAGAGAAGAAGAAAGTCTCTTACTTCATCTTACTTTTTGCATATATGCAATGCATTTGTTTTGCTTAAAGGTGTCTGCTTCTTTGTAGGATTCTTCCTTTTTTTTTTTTTCCCACTAAATTGGAGATTCTGTTTGACTTAGAAGGAGGGAGAACCATGAATTATTATGAAGTCTGTAAACACAGGCTTTTTTTGTGACCATGTATCTCTGTATATGATCAGAATTTGTACATCATAATGGAACTTAGCTCATCTCCTACCACTGATTTTGTATAAACATTCACAGAAAAAGTCATCAGCAGTGTTTTAACTTACCTGCAGTTTGCAGGGCAGGCTCTGATGAGTAGGTTATCAAGATGAAGATATGACAAGGGCTTCTCTTCACTTATCTGTCAAGGTCTGTTTGTACTTCTCACCTTGCGTTGGATTCTATGATGCACTGATTGAGAAGCAAGAAAGGAGGTATCAGAGTAAGGCTTTGTGCTGCCTTTGTCTCTCTAAGACTGCTTGTGTGGTCCCTGGATTAGGTTAAAACATTTATTCCTGCTCATCTTCACAGAGTCAGCTTGGAAACCCTTTTCAGCCGCTAAATTCAGGATCAGCAGAGCCTGAAAT
>NW_009952560.1:116089-143851 GCF_000747805.2 Chaetura pelagica | reverse complement strand
CCTATGCACACTGACAGGAACCCACAGTCGTGCTAGACAAGCCTCAGTCTCCACATATGATTTCTGATGTTTATTTATTGCATGGTCAGAATTGATCTAATTAGGGAAGTAGCCTGACTTGAACCTCAACTGTATGTAGCTGAACTCATGGATGTAATCAGGCTTGCACAGATATCACCAGAGCAGAACTTGGTCTGCAGTTCAAGTCAAATGCTGGCTATGAACTGCATTTTAGAGAAGGAAAACCCCAATTAGCGTTACAGCTGGATACTAGTTACAAATTTACAGCTATGAGTCAGCATGGTGGTATACAAATTTGTCACCTGGTTTTGTTCATAAATAGGAACAGTTAACAAAAGAAGTCATGTGACAACACCAAATTATTTAGGGAACAGTTATGCTTAAAAAAATATTTCCAGCATAGACCATGTAACTTTTCTGATGCTTGAAGGATAAACCCCCCTCTTTCCTTTAAGGCTAAGATTTCTTCTTTTCAGCCCATAGGGATTTTTTAACTAATCTTTTTTTTTCTTTTTTTTTTTTTTTTTTCTGAAAGGAACATTGTAATGAAAGCATTGTCCTGAGACACTGGCTATGTCTCACTGTTTTGGGGGTTGGAGAATGTATTGGCTAGATAACTGCTGTGGTGAAAGGTACAGTATGATGTACGGGTTACACCACCCAGAGATACTGACTCAGACATCTCCTAGATACTTCCCCCCCTGCTCATTTCTTGCTCCCATGGAGCAGCCCCACACAGTCAACACTACCATCAGCATAGTATTGCTGCAGCTAGCAAACTGGGGGAACAGGGGCTCTTTGATTCTGAAAACACACCTGTTAAAAAAAGCCAAACAGGTGCTTCTTCCAAGACACAACTTGTGAGTGGTTGTGCATGGAAGTGTCACGGGCACTCCTGCTTCTTGATGGGAGTCTGAACCTAGGCAAAGACTAGCTCAGCATGACTAAGGAACAGATTGGCAATCTGGTTTGGCTTTGACTGCAGCTATTCCTTACTGGCGTAGCTTGGGTGAGGGCAGGTGGTTTGTTGTAGTCCATACCACCAGAATCTAGGACAGGATCACTCTCAAGTTAAACTAGAAAAACTGTATTGCTGATAAGATGGGAGGACAACTGAGAACCATCAGAATATACAGGTGGTCAGGTATATCTTTTGCCTTAAGCCAGAGCTGCACAGAGCTCCTGTGGCACCTACAGACCCAAGAGGCATGTCCCAGCCCAGCTGTGCTCCTCCTGTACACACTCCAAGAAACATGAAGCAATTGTCAGTGCAGCTGCAGCGTTCCCTTGAATCTGTGCTAGTTGACAGTTACTGGTTCACTGTCTACATTGTAAACCTGCTTTTTGCACAAGCTGTTTAAACTGAACCCCTGAAGCAAGGTGGAAACTCTAACCTTAGCTTAGGTCCTAACCTCTGTGAGCATGTGTGTATCACAGCCCAGTCTGATAATAGGTGTTTTTTGTTCATCTTTCTCGAAGCGCAGCACATGTATCTTAAATTGGGGCCGGAAGGAGATGGAAAATGCACATCTCATTGGAGTTGGGCACCCGGGCTCAAGGCTGTTCAACTAGCAACATGACCATACAGTGATGCTTTACATTGCTGTTGACACTAATGTGGTTATGGAAGTGCAAAGGAGATGAGGAGCTGGCCAGTGTTTTCGCTTCCAAGCAGTCAGTGGGGTTTTTTGTTTGTTTGTTTGTTTGTTTTTCAAAGGAGCGGGGGCCCAGGAAGACTTACTAGCTGGAAATAGCTTGCAGCTGTCTGCAGAAGTGTACAAGTTTAGCCTAGCAGAGGGATTGTGATGTTTGGCACAGTGGGAAAAGCACATGATAGCAGAAGGATGTTCATGGGGAAAAGAGAGAAACAGAACTCAAAGCCAAAGTATTTCCTTGCTTTGGCTCTGAGCCTTTTCAGGTGTTATTCAGGATACTGTTCAAAATACCTAAAATTACTTGTTTCCTACCAAGTAAAGCCACAATGTCAGCCAGCTTTTCAAGAGAAATCTCCCTTCCTACATATGGACTGTGAAGTTTGTAGCTTGACTAGCAACACTTTTGGTCAGCCAAAAGTGATTTGGGAAGGGGGTGTAACAGATGGTGTATGCAGAATGTGTGTGCCTAGGTGGCTGTGACTCAAATACGCATTCCATGCTTTAATGAATGAGAGGAAGAAAAAGAGAGAAGTTACTGTTGCGTGGTGTTGGGTTTTTTTTAGCGGTGATTTTCCTAAAAAGAGAAAACAAGGAGTTCCGTGTGGGTCTTCTGGTTATCCTTGGGAAGCTGGTTGGAGGGACAAGTTGAGGGCTGGAGTTGCACCTTGTTGCAGGCCCATGACATCCTCTGTCTAAGAATAAGATTGGTGAGTCCTTGTCATTGCCTTGAATTTTTTTCAGTGAGTGTGTTGACTTCTGAACCCACCTCTTAGACAGAGATAAAGGACGTCCTGGCCCATCACACCACTGACCAGGATGTAGTAGTTTTAAATTTCAGTAGGACGAATCTGCCTTCATGTCCTACATTTTTAAAGGACTAATTCCAAGTCTCCTGAGACTCACCACTGGTGCCACATATGTTATGTTTGCATGTGTCCACAGGGAAATGCTAGTTTGCCCTAAGTTAAGGCAGTGACTATCCAGAAGGTAGTTGAACAGTAGTTATTCTTTTAATGTCAGTGTACATGGAATCACAAATATCCTTTGCAGAACCTCCCTGGATATTTGCTCAGAAAGCAGTTGCAATTAAGCTGTTCATGCCTATTAGCCATTCCCTGTCTGCTTCTGGGGTTCTTCAGACAGATTTGCTTCCATCTTGCTCCTTGGTACTTTTAAATTTGACTTAAAAGTTAAAATATAGCTACTTTTTCTCTCAGGAATATATTCTAAAGTGAACAGAGGCCAGATCTCTGTCATTGCTTTTCTGTCTAGAAAGAAAATCTAATTTGTACTGTGTGCGTCTTGAGGAAGCAGAGAAGAATCACAGGAGACTTAATCAGTAGAATAAGGAATCATACTTTGATCAGGGGCTGCAGAGTGCCTCTGATATGATGATTATTAGTTATCCCAAATGGAAGAGCACAAATAGCAGAAGTGGTGAGATCTGCACTAGAGCAATAATTAACATGACATTGAGGTACCTCGCTGGGATGCAGCAGATCCAGGCACTGATCTGGTCTGATCTGATGCTGCCAAACCAGGTAATTGGGCACAGTTGTCAGAAAGCAGCCTAGGAGCCTTAGGTCTGGGCCCCTGAAAATCTTCAGAAGCCTTTTGCAAGTATGTTTAACAGGCAGGCAAGCACTTGCCTGCTCAGTTCTACTCTCATTATGTGCTTCTAAAATATAGGCTTGTTGATTTATCAAAGAACTTTCACTTCTGTTTGAAGCAATCTAAATTTAGAAAGGAAGTCTTGAGTTTCTCATTGCTACATTGTGTGTGGGCTATTGTTGAGGCTTGCAGATTCCAGTGTGAAGCTTTATTTTTAGTTATCAATGATGCTGAATAAATTGGAAAAAAGAAATCATGACTGTATTTTACAGATTGGAAACTTTAGCAAGGCATCACTACTAAAGGTTACTGGATAGGAGAGGTAAATGGGTCTCAGGAAGTACAGTTAATGGAAGATGTGCGACCATGTCCCTTAGGCTGCCTTATAGTGCTAACATCTCCACACTTGTTTCTCTACCTATCCTTAAAGCATGGAGAATTTTCTAGCAATATTTTTTATCTTCCAGAGCAGTGTTTTCTTCTTTTCACCTTTAGAGTAAGCTAGAGGACTAAACCTGCCACTTCAGGATACAGTTGTGTAGCTCCACTGAAATAAGCAGCAGTAGTAAGTTTTTGTTGCTTAAAGGTTCCTGAAATTTTTAGATGTCTCCTTCTTAAAAACTGTTCTTCCTCTGCCAAGCAAAACATTTCAGTTTATGGGTCCTTTTGCCCTTCTGACCAAAACTGAAACTTTCCACAAAATAAAACATTCTTACAAAGCCTTTTAACTTTTAACTCTCCCACAATTTCTACAGAGACAGTTCTGGGGGCCTCAGACCAGCACTGCCCTGACACACTAGCTGGGTCTGTGCTGAGACTGCATTTGTAGGAAATACAATCTTACTTTAGCTGAAGATGTTTTTTATAGTGATGTTGAACGCACCTCTGTAGCAGTAATTACCTATTTGCATCTAATTAAATGGGCCTTATCAGTTGTCATCTGCCAATCTATAACTGGAGCCATAGCTAACTTAGCTGAATACTTCTCCTGGGTTAACACTAGTGTTTAGTTTTTGATTCTTATGGAAACTGAATCTACAACACTGTTCTGCCAAAGCAGGCTGTAGTTCCACTGATGTGTTCTTTCCTTTTTTTTTTTTAATACTATGTTATTAAAATTGCCTCATTTGCCAAGAATAACAAGTTTATGGTATGAAGTGAAGAGCTTTGAAGTTAATGGACACCTCGCAACATAAGATTTCAAATTGAAGGTCTTAGTGTCTGCCCCTTCTTTTGAGGGAGAAACAAGACCTTTGGCAGCAGCACTGCAAGGCGATGCAGCACTGTTCTTGGCTGAAGCCTGCAGTGTTGTTGGAGTCCTCCTTGCAGCTCCTCTGGATGAGTTGAACTACCTTTGCCATATTCCTTAACAACGAGGTAGATCCTTCCATGTAGCATTGATTTTCAGTGTCCTTTTGAACTGTTGTCCCAAGAAGGGTGAGTTGAGAGAGACTTAAGAAGGCACCCAATTTTTGTGGCAATTCAGGGAACAGAATGCAGAGCTGACAACTACAAGATATTACTTTGATTGTTGCTGTGGTAGTCAACTAGGTAGGCCAGTTTGTCTTAACCCCTCACCTCACTGGGTTTGACATCTGATTAAGGCACCTGAAATCTTGACTGGAATACTGGTTCTTCCTTGCAGGGCTAAAGGGAGACCCCTTTCCAGATAGACTGGAAGTGCTTGTGACATGGGAACCTGAACACTGTGACAACAAAGACCTCTGAATTGTCTGAGGTGCATTTGGGGGCATCTTTCTCATTGTTAGATACTGCTGCTGGACAGGAGAGCTTTGAGCAGGCTGCTGGGGAGCTCACAGAAGCACCCACGCTCATTTCTCGACACCTTTGTTGTGCTAACTTAGCCAGGACTGGCTAAATCCTTTTACTAGCGTTAATCTGTATCCTTGTTCCAGTTCTCTTAATGCAAAATGCTTCTGGTTCTGAATGTTTTCCCGGCACAGCTCAACTATGATGTATCTTCAGCCTAGTGAATTGTGCTTGTGCCTGCAGTGGGTGCATTGTACCCCTTGACTCTCTCTCTACCCTGCAGTCTTTCCAGCATTGCAGACAGCCTCCCACAGGCCCCACAGTGATTGCCTGACTCAGCAATTTTGCACAGTTCTGGCTTGATCCTTCCTGCAGCTGTAAAACCAAGTGGCAGTGAGGAAGGGGAAACACATGAGGAAAATGCATAGACTGATCCCTCCCCCTCCCCTTCACTCCTTCTCATGGATCCTCAACGTATATAGGCTGGCTCAGCCTTTTCTGTCTTCCTGACAAGAGGAGCCTGGTGTGAGGTCTCTTCCATACCAGGCATGATCCCTTTAGGCTGCAAAGAATAAAGTCTCCACATTCAAAGTGTATTTTGCAGGATGGGTTAGCAGCATGGTCTTTGCCAGCTTTCCTGACTAAGCCTCAGTGGTGTGGGAACAGCATCAGCAAGCGCTGCAAGTCTCTGCATTCCTAGAATTTTTTAGAGTTCTTCTAAGTGCTGAACCTTTAGCATCTAGACATGAGGAAACTGGGAGAGCCACCTCATGTAAGAAAGGCTCATTTCTTTAGGAAAAAAAATATTTTGAGAGTTTTTTCCTGTAAGAATTTCTGGTACCATGTCTTTTTGCTGTATTGGCATATTAAGTCCAAAATCCCTTGTGTTCACAGAGGAGTGTAGTCTGGTTCCCAGGCCACGGTGCAGATGGTTGCCAAGTCTAAGGATAAGACTTTCTGAAGTGTATGACCTTCCTGTCCTTTAATGATAAGCATTCTGGGAAAAGGTACAAGTTAACCTGCATGGCAACAGTTGTGAGAACCACCAAGGAGAGGAATGAGTTTTGCAGTGTTTATTTTTCACATGTGAGATTTTCTTAACAGTTTCCCCCTTAACAAAAATCTGCATGTACCCGCTGCTGGTGTAACTGACTGCAGACAGATGAGAGCAGTGTGGGTAACATGGCATGGCTTTGCTTTGATCTCGTGGAGCTGCACCACAATCACATTTGATAGCTTTGAAAGCCTGTGTCTGAGCAAATAGATGCTCTTACCCCAACTGGGATAGACAAGCTCAGAGATTAATGCTGAACCTTCATTTCTGCAACTAGTGGAACAGTTACTGTTGTCTGTCTTCTTCTGAGGTTGCAAAACAATGGGGAGACCTTTCACAGCTTAAACTCTGAGTGAGAGATGGGCAAAATGAGGCAGGTTGATCAGTGGCTTATGCCCCAGCTCGGGAGGGATGGCTCAGTTCTCAGGAGCTTTCCAGGTCACTTGGGTGATTGCTGAGGTACAGGAAGATTATTTGTACAATGAGAACAATGGCACTTAGTACTGTCCAGGTACTCCTCCTTCATCCATCATGCTGGTGACACAACACACACTTTCACTCAAGAAGGTTCAGATCCTTCTCATGTAAGGATTTAACTTAGATTCATGTGAAATAGGATCTATTATTTACTTTAGCTAAGGGTCTGACTTCAGACAGGAAGCATTTCCTGTTTGGTCTCTGGTAATTTGGGGATCACAGTGCCCCTGCCATTGCAGTTCCATGTCCAGCAGGCAGCTCCCAAGTGAATGACTGGAAAAATCTCTTTCCTTAGTGACTAATGGCCACTTGAAAGGTTGTCTTCTAGCTCTGTCTAGAAATGGTGTGGTTGGCTACCTGCCAAATTTTTACTTTAATATCTTTCAATGTTGATTTCATTTCAATTTTTATTTTTTTTTTATTCTTTTGCTGTTGAGGAATGGGGAAGGTAGTTAGCAATACATCCTCAAAAGAAAGCTGTTTCCAGGTACTGGCAAATTGAGCTATAAATGTGTGTTTGTGGCTGAGGGCTGCCATGAATTCTATATGAGGGAGGGATGATTTATTTTGGGTATTGCATCCTCTGATGGGAGCTTATATGGGCAAGATTTATTCTTCTGGTGATCAGCCCTGCTAACTTTTTTTGAAGCATTGAGGATTATACTGGAGCAGTTTCCACTCAAGTTTCTGCACTCAGCCCAATCCCTCTGTTTACCATGACTTTGCTCTGCTACTCAAAATGTCAGCTGAGTTTTACAGTGCCCAGTGACAGGCACCCAGCGACAGGCACCCAGCCTGGAGGTGTGTATCAATTCATCCCAGAAATAAGCATGACTTCTAGGCCAGGGTGTTTGTCTCTTGTGAAACTCCACAGCATGTCTGCTGCTGCCTGGCTGTCCAAGTCTGACCTATTTGTAGAAGAGCATTTAGGGCCTGTATTGTGACATTCCAGCCGTGCAGTCTGCAATGCTCTAACATGCTGCAGTCTGTATTTATTAAGATTAATAGCATCACTTCTCTTTAATGGCAGCTGAGAGACCTAAGCAGTGAAATTCATTCAGACATGAGAAAGAGAGGCCCATCTTTAAAAGATGAGCCTTGGTTCTACCCTGGGCTGCCCTGCAGCTGATGGGAAAGAAATGCCTTCATTTTTTGGGTCTACCTTCCTGGAAACAGATGTTAAAGCAGTATGCTTGTGGTTCATGCCCTTCTTAGGAATTGTTCTTTGTGCTGTGGAGCACAAAACTCTTCAGTTCTTAGTTTCCAAGCAAAACCTTCAACTGCGTGATGTGAATTTGGACACTGGGGCTACTTTAGAGTTAAATATAACTCCCTGATGTTAGGTTTAGGTACATGTCTCTTCTTAGGCATAAGGTAAGGAATAGAGTTCTTTCATTTCTCAAAGGTTGAAAGACATGGAGATCACCTGCTGTGAGCTGTTTTCCTTTCTCTTAAAGCATGTTTGATTTGCAGCAAGGTAGTAATTATGTTCCTCTAATGTATTTTCCAACTTATTTCATCCATAAGCCATAGCTTTCAGTAGATACACAGCTTTAAAAGTACTGGTCTTGCAAAGTTTTATAGTACTGGCTACCAAGTACTGTGCTCTTGTATAGGCCTAATTACTACCAACAGGCCTCCATACAGCCTTTATAAAAAAGCCTGCCAGTTCTATGCCTCATTCAATTCCTAACTTTACCTGCTGTCTGCTGCTCATCACTAAAAGATGGAGCAAATGCTTTCTAATCTGGTTGCCTCAGAGATTAGGTACTTAGTCTACAGGTGCACAAATGCCACTTGAGAGGACAGCCAGTGCTCTTGCTGTCACTTCAGATGCCCAAAGGCAGAATGAAGGAATGACCTCCAGAACAGCCAGCATCAGACAGGTGGAGATCACTACAGCTCAGTACAGATAAAGGTACCTTCTTCTAAATTATTTTCTCATGTTCTGATGAGCTTCTATTTGCCATCTGCCCTTTACACAGTTGTCATATCATTATCTGTTCTTTCAGAGACAATTTAATTAGATCTTCTTTCAGTAGGTTTTAATCGAGTGTTATGGGGTTTCTGGTAAATTATTTACAGCCATATCACTTGATGGAACACTTGGCCTGCTAAAGGTATCATGTAAGTGACATATCTATGGCAAAGAGTGCAGCTGGCTTTAACTTAGGACCCCCCTTGTGTTCCTTGGGGTTATCCAGTTGACATTAGACCAATGTTGGGTTATGTGAGCCCACTTTTCTTTACAATAGTAGAACCTGACTGTGACTCTGCTGAAAACAAAGGAGTTGAAGCAGTTTATAACTAGGGTAAAAGCTGAATTTAGCTCTAGTCTCTGCTGGCTCAGTTCTTTTATAAGTGACTTTCAAGGTAGAATGTCTTAAACAGTGTGGCCTTGACCCTCACTTGAAGCTTCAGCTATTTCAACAGAAGTGCTGTTGTACTGTTTTCAGACTTGGTTTGTTGTAAAGTAAGGGTTGGTTTTTTTTTTTAATGGGCAAGGTAGTAAAAACCAGCACTCAAAGGATAAACTGAGAAAGTGGATATTTTTAGAACCCAGAAGGATTCTTTGTCTTATTTCACCTGTATCTTAAGGTGGTGAAAATTTTGCAGCTATAAGATATCCCTTCTTTTTTCATGTTGTTGGATGCTTGTTTTAGCAACATTTCCACTTCAGCTCCCATTCTTTGTTAGAGAGCCCCAGCATGGGAGGAAACCAGCCTGTCTCCACCTCTTAAGTTTACAGCAGTAACCATCTTCCATTCCTTGTTTGCATAGCCTCTCAGGTGAAATGCAGTTTGAAGATATATAATCACTGTTACAGAACTATCACCTATGAAACCTTATTCCAAGTATTTATTATGCTTATTTGGAATTTGCAATGAGCACACAAGCTTGGGTGTTTTTAATGCTTAGTGTGCAGGCTGTAGATGCAACTCAGGTTGCATTCATTATTGGAAAATTACTAAGTACTTCTTCAGATGAGTTTGTCTGTCTTCCTTCTGTCAAATTCCTCCCAGTGTAGGATTTAACAGAATAGTTTTGCAGGTTCTTGGTGGTATCTTGTTTCACTTGATGGATTCAACATGCTGATACGGAGAAATTCAGCTCAGTTGAAGCTTTGTGATCTGATACAGAGCAGAGGGCAGCAATATGCCTTCGTATTACAGTAATTTGCCTTTATTCTTAAAGCATAAATTTCAGCTGAGTATATGGAGAAAGGCTATTTGATGCACTATGGGAGGCTGTATCTGACATCAGGCCCATGACTTTATCCTGCTTTTAATTATCTTCTATGCATGTTAAAGATACAAATCTTGGGTTCACTTACCCTGTGCATCTGATCAATAAAAGCTGATGCAGAAATTGTCACGATTTTGTAGTTGCACAATGAAGTACAAAATTTGATGTAGTTATCTTACATTATATTTATAACTGGGCTTAAAGTGGAATATAATGATTGTCAGAGTCCTGTTTTTATGAAGATTTAATTTATTCATACCTGGTTTTAAAATCTCTGCCACTTAAATTATTTACAGTCCAATTACTCTTAAGGTCTTTCTCTGCATTTTTTAAAGTTTGAATCTTTTTCTGAGGCTAAAAATGAACTATTTAGTATAGTTAGGAATCAAGAACAACATATAGGAAAGTAACTCTATCATTACTCATGCCATACATTCTTTCAGTGCATAAGTGCAGATGTTTGACTCTAGGAAATGATGTTCAGGGAGGTCCTGGAAACCCCCCAAGAGACCAATAGACAATTTAACAGTCATTGTATCTCGATGGAGATCATCATTTGTCATGAGCCTTTTGTGAAGGAAAAGACTAATTTACAATCTCATTGTGTAGATGTACTGGATGTGTCAGCATGTTTTGAAAGGCTCCTCAGAATGAACAATTGGGGTGAGAAGTTGTGTACTCCACAGTTCTCCCCCTGCAATAAGAGGGAGGACTGCCTACACTCAATCCATGCACTTCTATCCCTCCTCATTCTCCAGAATGACCAAAGACAAGAGAGTTTTTTAATGTTTGTAAGTGAAAGCTGAGCACATTACAGTCTCAGCTGAAAGGAACTGAAACTAGTCCACTTATTCATGAGACCAGTGCTACTGACCACTGTTTTTCTAACCTTGCTTGGCAAGTAGCTAAGGCAGACACATTTCAGAGAAAGTCCTTGTAGTCCTGGTGTTACTCAGTATTTGGGACACAGGATAATGTGTGAGTGGACTTAGTGCAATAAAAGTGCAGTTTTAATTCTCACATTGGCTGTTACAGATGGCATGGTTATGAGACAAATGAGGCCTTAGCACTGCTTATCTGGATTGGATATCTGAAGCAAACTCCCTACAGGTTATCTGCTAGTCTCAAGGTTCAAGCTCAAGTGAAACCATATACTTGTTTGCTTTATAGCCTGGTCTCTTCCTTTCAGCTGCTGTGAAACCCAAAAGTTTTTTCCTTTCTTTCCCCATATATTATCATCACTGCTCTGAAGCTTGGTGCAGCTGCTACAGGAGTACTTGCCTTTTCAGCAGAAGGCCAGGTTGCTCTGTCACTGAGTGTTCCCCTCCCCCAGACTTGGCTATTATTTATGCAATATGATCTAAGCTAGAGTGGCTGGGAGCCGATGGTCCAGAGTTCATTTCCAGTTATTATTGTAGTACAGAGTCAGTCTGGTTAGAGGTACTCATTTCCAGCACAGAACATATACCCTTTGAAAGCATAAACAAACTCTAGGTCAGTTTTACTTAGCTTCACACACAAGTGTTTCAGCTAAACAGGAAAAGCAAGCTAGAGCTGAAGCACTGCAAGAAACTGGTTCAACAGTCATCCATGCTAAACTAAGTAAAGCCCCTTCCAGAAGAGATGTACAAGGAACACTAAGGTCTAAACCTGCAGTAGAAGCTTCCCTTTTCAGCCTGTAGACATGTACTAAGTACAGTTCTTGGCTTTGCCTAAGTATGTATATGAAATCCTGAGCTGGGCCATAGCTGAATGAGACATCTGCAGAATTACCTTGCCTGGCTGGGGTCAGAATTCAGTGGCCCTGGCAGCGGTGGCTGTTCTGACTCAAATGGCCCAAGCAGTAACACCTCACAACCCTTTCTCGGTCTGTGGGTGGAGTTCAGTCATCCAGGCTACCACTAAGCAAGCTAGTAATCCTAACTGCAGTGCTTTTCTTTCCTTATTATCTAGGATACTGCTAGAAATCCTTCATAAACAAGATCACCAAAGGCCCTGGCTTTGAAGGCAGGCATGTTCAGAAGTTGTTGTGGCGTGGCCTTCTAGATTGAAGATGAAAAAGACTGAACTAGGTGAATCACTACCCTCAAAGTATGAACTTTAGCATTGGGGTACCACCTTTGGTGTCTGTATAGTCCCAACAACAGCAACCTGATGGTAACTACAGCCAGCACAGGAGCACTGAGTTAGGGTGCTTGGCTACTAGCAGTGAAGCCTCCCTCAGCTGTGCTTTGCTGCAGGCTACTACAGCAGTGTTTTAGATTTGAGGCTGAAAAGACACTTTGTACAGTTCACGATGTGAACACGGAGATGAGACCACCTTATGGTTGTTCACTTTCATTGCCTCATTCCAACTATTCATCTGTATGCTGCCCTGGGAAACAGGAGGTCAGGCAGCTCATGGAAACAAACTGGTGTTATAGGCTGTTAAATTCAAAGGCCAAGTTTAATAGGGCAGCACAGCCCGATGGGGAAGGGTTGTCTCTGAGCTGGACAAACAGGTCACACAGGTTTCCAGACACTCTGTCCCATGTTAGCAGAGCACCAAGGCTGCAGGAGCTGGATGGTCTCAGGTAGGAGCAGCACCAATACTTTTTAAGATCAAAGTGACACTCCATCAAGCTTTGTTTAGCAAGAGTCCATCAGAATAGTCACAAATGTAAGCTCCTCAACCAAGCACCACTGTTGTCATTGAATTCAGTTTCTTACTCAAAATTAGCAGCTTCACTTCAGTCTTTGCTATACTCTTTGTTTAGGGAGACACCAGCTTGGATATCATGATCTGACTATTTCTTCCAGATTTAGGGAACAGAGGTCACATCCTGCTTTGTCTCTCTAGAGGTGACTCCTGCTCTTCCTGTTGCCTCACTCTTCTGTTCCTATCCCTGCAGGATAGCAGGGGGAGTAGGAAGAAAGGAGAACTAGTCCAGTACAAAATCTCATTCAACAACACACAGTCAAAGAAGCCCAGCAACTGCGCAGCAGTATTAAAGCAGAGTAAAGCCGTAGAGCTTATGCACATTGTTCACCTCAGTACCTCCAAAACAAAATCAGGAAAAAGACAATAAATAAAACTTTTCTGCAAAACTGTTCTTCTTCATAGCATTTTTCCACATCTCACCTTACACCCAAACTTCTTAAACTAGTCCTTCATTCTCATTACAACAGTAATGCCTTTAGTGGGATGGTCCTGGGGTTTCAGAGAGGATTTTCTACCCATAAACCACTGTGAGAAAGTCCCTCCTGTGTTTTTGGGGTCATTTGCTATCCAGAATGCTCTTCTCCCTTGTTCCTAATTGCACAGAAGTAAATTTCTCAAACTGTGTTAAAACTTGTCAATCTTTAGCCTTCTGCAAACACTAAAGTGAATATACTACAAGTGTGTCTTCTACAATGGGAAATGGGGAGTGTTTTGGGGAAGGGATTCTTCAGCTGAGGATACCTCAGGCATAATTGGAATTTCTGTGTGTGTTGCACTGCAGCCTCATAGTGAGATGTGCTTAAATTGCCATGTTGCAAGAGAGTTGGTTTTTGGGGCTCCTTGCCTAATGGGAGGTGTGTCTGAGACCTCATGGGCTGCACACTCCGTTCCCTTGTGTTCTTCCCACTTGTAAGTCAACTACACCACACAGAAGTTTGCCTAAGACTGTAGTGTTCCTGATTTTGAGACAGCAGACAGGCTAACCTGAGGATACACAGGATTGTGGAAAGAGGGGGAATTGGAAAGATAAGCTGTGTGGATTTACACATTTGTTTTCTGAGGAAGAAAGAGCTGACCAGGAAAGCAAACTCTGTATGATTCCCACTTACTAATGACATACCCAGCCCTGGAGGAAAGATAAAAGAAAACTCATATAATCCATTGACTCCATTTTATTTTTTAATTGTTTTAGGAGTTTCTTCCAGAGCTGACCTGCTTTCTACTTGGCAGCTGAATCTTGGTTATGCTTTGCACAGACTTCTCATTCCTATATTTTGTGACTCAGTGCAGTGTACACAGGACTCCAGAAGCCTTCTCCAAAACTGATGAGCAACCCAAAAATCTCTTATCCCCACTGAATGGCAGAACATACCAAAGTTATTCTATTTTTCCTCTTAAACCCTGAAATAAGCAAGCTTGCTTTACAGGATCAAAGCATTTTGAACAGGACTGGTTTTAGTGGATTTCATTGTTATTGACAATCCTAAAATGCAAGATCTTAGCAGCTTGTTAAAATAAAGCTGGTTTTGCTGTTTTAAAAGACAGTTTCAGAGAATGTGGCAAGTTGCCACATTCCAGTTAAGCAATTTCCTATAGTTGACTTTTTTGTTTTTTTAAATGTGGTTTTTCAGCCATCTCCCTCCTCCATTTTTGCTGCAAGAAGCAAAAAAAAATATTAAGAAATCCCAAACCACAGAATTCCCCACCCCTGTATTAATACTTATACAGAGGTGAGTATTCTTAGGAAACCATGAAAGGCCAATATCTACCAGGGACATGTTTGCGTGTTTTGACTCATTGTGTAGTGTAAAGATCTGCAGATTTTAAGCATCTGATCTCTTAGAAACAAATGTTCATATGGAGTGTTGAGGAATATTTGATATCAAGTCTGGTGTAAATAAAAATACTTCCTTCTGACACTTTCTTCTTTTTGAATCAGTTACATATTTAGAATCCAGTTATAATGCAGAGCCCAAAGGTTTTATAGCTGAATAGCTCTTAGTTGCTTCAGGGAAATGTGTTACTGGTGTTAGAGTAAAAAAGTGCATGATGGGTGAAAGAGGCAGTGAAGAATAAGCTTCCAGGAGCTGAAATCTGTCCAGGTGTGTGACTCTAAATTATTTGTAAGAGTTATAGCTGTTGGCAGTACAAATATATTTACATAAAGGAATAAAGCTTTTATGTTAATTGTTTTTTTGGGTCTTTTTCTCCTTTTTATATGGCTCCTCACCTCTTCTCCTCTGTGGATATTCAGGTGCATCCAAAGAATCAGACTCCACTGCTTTTTGCTGAGAAGTTTCACTGAAATAGTACTGGTAGTTTGGAGCAAACTCTGCTTGGCTCATCATGAGAGCAGAATATGGAGCCTTGGCACTAGTGACTGTAACATACATGGCAAACTTGAGTTTTTAAGAACTGTGGCTTTTTTAGAAGTAGTATTTTCCTTCCTAGGCATGGTTTGCCTTTCTTTACTGCAGCAGGCCTCAGAAACAACTCGGTAATGAAATTTTTGGGAATCCTGCCCTTACAGATTTCAACTGGTGATGGGGGAACAAACAGGTAGTTGTTCAACCTCAGAAAGCAGCACTGCTGGATCTGCTACTCTGGTGCAGTTGAAAGCAGTGAGGCTGACTTCAAATGCCATGCTCCTCACTGAGGGAAGGGGGTAGCAGTAACTGTCTTGCTGAGTTCAGTGGGTGGGTGTCCTGTGAAAACAGGCTTTGGCAGGTGCACTTAAAAACTGTGTAACTGATTTAAGAACATCTGGTGAGTAACTGAGAAGGAAGAAAAGCAGGCAAGTCCTCAAGGTAGTGAGTAATGCTATAGCTTCTTATTTTTGGGTGATGTCCCCAGTCCTCTGCCTTTCTCTTATAAATTCAGGAAAATGATTGGCAGTGGCAGGGTTGTAGAGACAATATGCAGCATGCAGGGGGTTTTGCAGGCAGGACATGGAAATGGACTGCAGGACATGAAACACTAGGCTGAGGACCAGCTCAAGCAGCTGAACTGCTTCTGTTGAGCTGTGGAATGCCAAGCACAAGACTCTAATGTCAGCTGAACTGCTGGGGCAGCAGGCAACACAAACAGGACCTAATCCAGCTTTCTGGGAAACAGGTGAATCTGAAGGATCAGTTTCAGATAACTTCAGTATTCCTTGAATCACATTATAGCTGGAAAGCTAATAATAGTTTGCTGCTCATTACTTGCACGTTCAAGATTATACTGTAAACAATCTAGTTGATCTTTGCTGAAATACAAAGGATAAATAAGACTATGAGGAAAAGATGGAGTTAGGAAGTTTAAGATGTTCTGGATTCAGAAGGTGGATAGTGAAGAAAGACTGCTGATACTTAGGAAATCCTGCAGTTTTGTTCACTGGTCACATGCTGGCTGAGCAAATGTAGTTTTGTACCTGTGGAGATCCTCAGAACAGCTGAGCTTTGGAAGGAGCACTGATTTGCTCTATCTTCAAACTACCATCTGAACACAATATTAGGAAAGTTGTATGTGGGCACAGACTTTGTGCCCCTGAGGTAGGTAATAGGCTGTCTGCAGCACTGCTGGATCCCTTACACATTTGAAGCCTTCAGTGTAGTTCTGGCCTTGTTACTCTGGAGAAGAGCTGTAGGAGGAACTACTCCAGGAGTGTTTTATATCACACCTAGCAGGAGGTGTAGCAGAGTACCAATAGCTTTTAGTCTTCCACGGTACAAGTGTGCTTCAGTTTTCAAGAGTATCCGAGGGAGATCAGTATTTTGAGTGATGCCAACTTATTTGTATCCCTTTTGGAAAGGTCATGATGAAATGCTATAAACCAAAGAAGACTGAAAAAAACACGAGTGATTTTTGTATAATGATGAGGAGCTGGTTGGCTGCTGTGAACAATCTCAAAGCTAAAGGAATGAATTTGTATCCAGCACTCAGAACTGTCAGTTGGCAGGCAGAAAAATGCAACATAGAATCCCTTTGTCTTTCCCCTGCTCCTTAGGAGGGGAATGTTTCCATGACTCCATGACAAAACAGCATACAGGCTTCTTACAATGGCTTTTTATTTTCTCATATGCAGTCATGTTTTTTTCTCATTTCTGGTCACTGTCACTCAACTGAGTCCCTCCTCTGATGCAGTCATCTAAGCAAGAGGTTGAGCACAAATCCTCAACCCTAGAGGCTGCTGAACTTACTTTCCAGTGGATAATTAGAGAAGAGACTTCAAGATAAAAGGGATCTAACTAAGCACATGTAATGCAAAAGGGATGATGAAGAAATACATTGAAGAGTGCTAAGGAGACTGTGTGGCATGAGAAATGGAAGATGTAAAAAATAGCAAAGCTCAGAAGATAAACAGAATGATGGAGAACAAGTGTGTGAAGCACCTAAAAATGTTTCTGCAGGCTGATGCTTTGGGATTGTTTTCTGAATCTTGGAGCGATCAGGAGTTCTGCATGAAAGAGATGGCAAATGTGAGAACTTTCCTGCTGCAAAACCCTTTTCCCAATACCCAACTGGAGTGGAAAGTCAGGCTCAGATTTCTCACAGAGTCTGCATAAAATAATTTTTGAACACACCCCCAAAATGCTTAAATTATGATCTTGAACTGGCACTTTTCCTTTCATCATACATTTAACGCAGAAGTAAAATCTTTTTAAAAGCATTTTTTTTACTAGAAAAATGTTTTGAAAACTTTGATTTCTGTCCATAGAATGCTTTGAAGAGACTCACCTAAATCACTTTCATGGAAAAGTCTGGGTTTTTACAAACTGTGACAACACACTTCTCTTAAACAAATAAAAACAAACAGAGGAAAAAAAAAAACAACCAAAAGCCACACTTCCTTTTCTGACTAGGCAGAGAGACAAAAGTGCTGTGCAGAGTTTCTGTGGAAATTCACAAAAGTAATGGATAATGCATCTGGCTTAAAGATGCTAAACTTGGAGCTTGTTGTCTTTGTATTTCAAGTGTTGATTAAAATCTTTCCAGGCTGTTGAGTGATGCCAAGTGGCTGTTGCAGGATTGCCTGCTGGATGGCCAGTTGTTGCTTATCAGTCTTCTGAGTGTTTTTCCTCATACAACTATCACTAGGTCAGCAACTGTATTTTCCTCCACTTTCCAAGTGGGCACAACATGGTTCAGATGAACGTCTCAGAATCACAAATAAAAAAAAGATGTTCTTTTGTGGAGTGGGAATCTGGATTTAGGTGCCTCTGCTTTAAGCACTATATTTGTACTTAAACTGGTTGAAACTCCATCTGGTTGCTGCAGGCAAATGCTAACCAGTGAGACAGAGCCCCAGAAAGATTTTTGGAAAACCAGAATGTGAGCAGTGAGCCATGGCAGCTTTCTCATCCAATGTCTGTGAAAAGAGAAATGTGACCCCAGTCCTTGCCAAAATAGCTCCATTCTTTCTAGTGGAAAGCTAATAATTTGGAGCATTTCACAGAATAAGGTTTCTTAGCTAAGACTTCTCAGGGTACAGAGACATAGTGTTGGAGACCTGAAACCTGCTCCTACATTGGCCTTGGGTGTATAATTTTCCCCAAAGTCCATCCCAGCAGCAGTTAGAGAAGTGTGTATGTCAGAGGGAGGAGGGGAAGGTGGAACTCTCCAAGTGCTCAAATAATGAATTCAGAAGAGCAGAGGATTTGATTTTGGTGTGTTTTGTTTCCTTCCCTTGGTCTGCTAGTAAGTCCAAGATGCCAGTCTGTCTCATTCCTCAGCCCAGTACCTGAGGGAATGGAAGAGGCAGGAGGTTTGTGAATATAATTTATTTTATAGAAGCTTCAGAAATAGAAATATATAAGCTGACAGGGAGATGGTTGGGAAGACAAGGGGAAGAGAAAGGTGAAAAAAATGTTTGGGATTAGAGACAGCATCCTGGGCAGTAAACTGCTTCATTAAAGGAGCTCAGTTCCTTCAGACAGATCCCTGGGAACTTTCAGGCTGGACATGCAAAGTGGTGCCCATTAGACTCTCCCTGTCCCTGCTGAGAGCTGTGGCTGCTCAGTATGTTTCAGGTTGAAGCTTTGCAATGAAGAAGAAGGGGAAGTGCAGGAATATGACAGGGACCTGGAATTATTCATTCCTTTCCAGACCCTGCTGAAGGAAATGCCTAACTTTCTATTTTTTGCTGTAAACTTTGTTGTGCTTTATCTGTGCTGCAAGTTTACACATGCACAGGTTGTTGGTTTCTTTATTCCTACCTTCCCACCATGCAACCAAGTATATTTGAAATTTCTTTTACACGTGTGTGATCTCCGTGCAATCATATAAAGGACACTATCTTAAATGCACTTTAAGTTTTGAGTTTTACAGAGAGATCCATTAATTTCAACACAACCCCTATCCCCAAAACATAACCTATGGTGTCTCTCCAGATGATGAACCTTTTGTGGTCCTTCTCCCTGTCACTTGCTGCTTTCTGGCTGCAGCCATTGCAAAACTGGCAGGGGATGTGTGGTAGTTTTCTTTATGGGGGGGAGAGATACAATGGATTGGCCAAGACACTGAACAGTTCTAGTTACAGGGAGAAGCACAGTGTTAGTATTATCTTTGGGCTGCATTCACCTCTGTATAACTTCATGGGCTACAACAGATGAGTTGGACAAGTAATTGTTCATGTGCAATACTTTGAGAAGCCTGTGTTTTGTTAGAACCTGAGCACCTCATAAACTCCTCCCTTTTCCCCAGTTCACTGGAAGCAGGGTGGCACTGGGTACACTCTAACAAACCAGAAACTGAGTCTTGAAGACTACCAGATGCAGACCATCCTAGTATTTGAGTTCCTGACTCACTACTGGTGTCTGCAGGGGATCTGGCCTGCAGTGATTTGCTTAGGAGTGTGCAAGAAATAGGAAGGAGAGGACGGATCTAGGTCTAGGTTTCCCCAGCTGTCAAGAAAGATGTATTCAGGGCTGAACTTTGCTTGGGGCAGGAAGATGGAAGTCTTCAATTTATTGAGGCTCTCCAGATTCTTCCAGTGCTGTTATGATGCAGGTCAGTGTCTCAACCAATGTAGAATCCCTGGAAGGGATTGTAGGAGATTCTTTCTGTTGTCTTGCCAAAGGCATGAGTAGCTCTGCCCAGCCCACTTCTGACAGATGCTTGTTAACTTATCAGGAAGGATCTTGGTTGAGGGCCAAGACTGTTGAACTAGCTATTGAGGACCAGGTTCTGGACAAATGTTGGTACTATTCCAGGTGGTCACCCAGTTTGAGCTGGTGAAAATTTGGCTGCATGTGAACAGATGCAGGATCTGGGGACCCTGTGGAAGGAATTAAATGAGTGAGAACAGAAGGTGTGCTGGGCTTGGACAGAAGTATTCTTCATAGCAGGGTAAATCCGTAAGCCTGCTAAATGGCATATGCACTAATTTAATGAATGGATAGGAAAACTTAACAGGTCTGCAGGCCAGTTTGGAGCAATGATATCCTTCAGTGTCCAGGAGGAAGCACTAGCCTTCCTGTGCTCCATATGGAAATAGTGTTAAGCCTAAGAAGCATGGCTGAGCTAAAGACACTAGATGGGTGCTGGAGAGAAGTCACAGCTGAGGAGGCTGAGCTGGAGATCTGATGTGGCAGCAGCAGGGTTGTCCTCAGCACATGTAAGTACAGTTCTTAGTCTTGCAGAGCACTCTTAATCATTCTGTTGCAGGTCCATGTCTTCAGGTTAAAAAGGAAGGGGGAGGGCTTTCATTTTTAGTGTGCAGAGGGTGTGAAATCTTTGATATTTAAGCAGAGGACTGTTCCTGCAGCTGCATTAGGCTTACATGCCTCCCTAGGATGAAATCTTTGAAGAGAATCATGTTATCAGGCACAGGGAACCACTTGATTGTGCAGTTTCATCCTCCCACTCCCGCTCTTAGCTGGGGAGGCCTCAACTGGGTGTTTACAGCTCTCCGTTGCTGGGATTGTGAAAAAGAAAGGAGGGGAGAGAAAAGAGGTGGTATGTGGCCTCCAAGTGACCCAGAAATTATGCTGTCTGCATCATCTGACAAAGCAAAAATAACATACTGTAGTGTTTGGGCAGTGGCTATTATGTCAGCCCCAGGCATGACTGAAGGTTCAAAGGAAAATCCATCCATCTAGTGTTCCATTTCTCCCTATCCCTCTACCTCTCTGTGCTTTTACTTACTAATTTCTCCTCAGGCTTTTTTTTTCCCTCCCCCAGAGCATATCTTGCCTGTACACTTTTCTGCTGGCTTGTGCTGGGGCCTGTTTTGCAGGGTTTGTTTAGCAATGCATTGAGAAACTATTTCCTTTTCTTTTACGAGCAAAACCAGAAGTCCTTAAGTCAGCCCAGACACCCTGGTTCTGCAGAACCAGCAGGCTGGCAGTCCTTTCTGTGCAGAAGGAGGTCTGGCATTGAAACTCCAGGGATAGAACCTCAGCTGCTGAGAGCTAGCACAGCTCCCTGGCTGTGGCAGAGAGGTACCCCCAGGGTGCTGCTGCCACTCGAAGGTCCCATCACATCAGGTTGTGAAGTTTGTGAGATTTTAAGACTCTCCAGCTGAATCCTGCATTATCTGAGTGTTCCTAATGAAAGCACAGATGGGAAGTATGGTTTTGTGTGTGGTCGAACAAAATGTTCTGTGAACAGGTTTGGTTGGGTTCTCACTGCAAAATGAGCATATGTCATGTTAAAAGGGTACAGACCCACTCTCTCCATTTCACTAGGCAGATTTGGGTTTATACTGTCAAAAACAGGCATTAGTTTAGTTTTCCATATACTGGAAAGGGAACAGTCCACATTGTTATGTAGGTATCTTTATACCTATACATGCAACAAGCTGGTCCTCTGAACACAGAGGGGAAGTGAGAGTTTCTGAGACTTCAGCTGCTGCTTGGTGAAACTGTCATCAGATGATGGTGAAAATTCAGAGAGCCATAGGGCATTGACATGAGTCAGATGCTTAAAGCTTAAGCTTGCAGAAGGAACAACTCAATGTCAGGTTGTGTGGTGTACAGGAATTGCAAACACAGTTGATTTGTTGTTAGTGAGAGGGTGTTGCAGACTGTTACTTTGAATCAGAACTGTTTGGGATGGTTGACTGAACAGCAGGCCTTGCAGGCATACATGAAGTCCTGAGACTAGAAGCTGTCTTGTGATCCTCCATCCATCTACTCCTGGCTCTAAGCACAGTCTGCAGAACAGACTAGGAGAACCTCAGCACTATCTCTGCATAATGAGTCTTTTGCCTTATTCTTGCTGTCTGGTCAGGCACTTCATTTATTTTTTTGGGTCTCCTCTGGCCCCAGATAAGTGTTCAGGTTCAACAGCACTCTGGTCACAAACCTGATTGCCTTGATTACTTTCTACCAGGGAAGGGTCTGCTCTGGACACATGTAGCATTGCTGCATTTCAGTCCTAACTAGAGAAACCAAACAGCATTTCTACTACTTGGGTGTTTGCTACTTTCTGCCAATTCAATATTCCATCCCTGCTACTCTGATATCCAAATGACTTACCAGCTCTGTTGTGATCATGTTTCCAAAAACCACAAAAGAAGGTCTGTTCTTAGAGATGTTTCAGAGTTGGGAATGTGAGGCAGAGTGGATAGCAACAGTCATATCTCCAAAGTTGCTGAGCTGCAGGTCTGAGCTGGGCCAACCATCTGCACAGGGGCCTCCCGAGCTCTTGTTCAGATCACAGGTCCTTCCCCAGCTCTCACCTTTTACACCTCAAAGCAAGCAGCTCTGCATACAGAAGAGCCTGCTTAATAAAAATGAAATACTAGTTCTTGCCTTTGCATGGATCAACTTGGTTGCACCTTTTTTCTTTTTTTAACTCAGCTGACTTTGAAAAAAGTGTCCTGAAGTTAACTGGCATTGTGGCTGCTCTCTGAGTGATTGTGAAGATCTTTATCCATTTCTCACATGGTTTCTGAGCATGATTTCAGAGACCAATCTGGCAAGTTAGATTCTGACCTTTTTATGTTCTCTTCAGTGCTCAGGTTGCTCACGATTTTTGGGGGGTCTGACAGAATTTTTCTATATGGTGGCACTGGGGAAAATAGCTAAGGGTCAGCTGAAGGTGTCAAGATGCCTTAAAATGACTCATTATGCTTTCCCCAGTGTCCCATGCAGATAAACTCTAAGATCAGAAGTTTTGCCTTCTGTTTCAAGTGGCAGAAATGCAGAACCTCCCTCATTGTGTAAGACACTGATCCAGCTAGTGCAGTGTCCTGCCGCAGCAGCAGCTACTGTCTGATGCTTGAGAGAGCGCAGCCTTGCCCTCTGGGTCCTGTTCTTGGCAGGAGGTTAATAGAGCAGTTCCTTCCTGATTAATTCCTGTCTGAAGGAATGATGATTTGCATTTCTCTTTGCCACATGTAAGAGCTGGGTCATACATTGATCTGATCCTTTTAAAACTTCAGTCACCAGCTTGTTAAATTGCAAGGCAGTAAGTGGTTGTAGGCTTGGAAGCACTGGTGTAAGCTCTTATTTATCATCTTTTCAAGTGCTGCCAGACTCCATGAGATTCCATCTCCTGGGACAGGAGAAATATGATCTGCTTTTGAACATGTGCTTGATTTGTTGATTAAATAATGCCAATTGTTTATTTTGGGTATTGCAAAAAAAACCTCTTCTAAATATTGCATATGTTTCAAGTCATCAAGAAAAGTTGTAGGCACCAGTGAGGAGAACAGCAAGTTTTGTGAAAATGTGAAAACATGGCATTTGGTTGTGAAATGCATGAGTGAATTAAACTTGGTCTCAAACTGCTGATATTCTGAAGGAATCTTGGCTGGCACTTCAGTATAGCAGATCCCTCTGGCTGTCTCCAAGTTTAACATATAATTTCCATTCTGTGCCTCAGTTTCCCTTTCTTGTAAATTGAAAAGAAATACTTTAGCTGCTTTTATAGGATATTCCAAGATACATAGATTGAAAGCATGAGAATAAGCAAGGGAAGACTTAAGAAAAATGCAAACTCTTCTATCCTCTGCTACTTTTTCTCTGGTTATTTGGATCAATTGCACTGAATTCAGACTGACTGGGTTTTGGCCAAGTGGAGTAGGTTTAATGTGCTTGGCTTTTAATGACTTCGGGATTAAGATGCCACTTTTCTAAATGTGAATAAAGTATAGTTGACAAGAGGCTGAGAAACAGTTGACCACCAAATGCATTAAACTAAATTTCTCTGATTAGAGACCATAACTAGTAACATTATCTGACAAATGTAGTTAGAAGTGATTTCTGATCAATTAAACAGAGTTCTGAAGTATCTGGGCTGCAGCTTGAATACTGAATTCTTCCAGCTCATGCTGGTAATATCTCCTTGCTTGCCAGTGACTCCTGAATTCTGCACCCTGATGTCACTGAACTACAGATGCCATTGCTTTCTTGGGCCATGTCTGCAGAAATGAAGAACTTGGGCATTTTGGGGTTTTGTTCATAGTGGTTTTAAACTCCCAGCTGTTTGCTTAAGGTCACAGATACAGGCAAACTTGTATCTCAAGATCTGCTGTTTATTTTGTGTAAATAAATAAAAAAGTACAAGCTTGGCAGTTTTTTTCCCAAACATCTTGAGCCTGATTCTCACATATGCCGTAAAGGGATATTCCTTTAAAAAGTGCTGTAAGGAGGAGATAAACATGCATCCAGGACCATGCCTTGCAGTTCTTGGAGCTCGTGAGAACAGGGTGTCCTGGCATTAGCTACACCAGACAGAGAGGAGGGCTCTGATGGAGCACACCCTGTGAGCTGCCATTTACTTCAGCTGCTCCATATCCTGTCCCTGTCCCTGTTCCTTCCCATCTCAGTGGGTTTGAGGCAGTTGGAGTATTGCTGTGGTGGGGTTTGCCATTTGTGATGAGTAGGATGTGCCTCTTGGCAAGCAGGCAGTGAATAGCTTACTATTGGCTTTATCTCCCTGTCTAGTTTGTGGTTGGAGACCTGCATGTTGTTTGTGGGTTTTTATGTGCGTCACTGAACCCAGAAGTTTTATTATATTCTCAGAAAAGGGTTTTGCAACAGCTCAGCGATTAAAGCCAAACCATGTAGTTTAGTTAAAAGTCTAGGCAGGAAATAACAAAATGAAATTCATCCTAGGGGAGAAGCCTGGTGCATGTAGGGTGGGAAGAGAATGCAAATATACTATTTATAGGGCATGGGGAAAACAAATTTGGGCTCGAAGAGTAAACTCAAAGGAGTTATCATGGGAAAACCAGACTTGGTGATTTAAAATACTCTCATCTGTGCTGTCAGACTAGGTTTCCATTTTTGAGAATTGTATTTTGTCATATCCCAATGAAGAAGAGAAGTTTGACATTGAAATCTGTGCTGCTCAGAGTACCTTCCAGCACTATCCTTTTAGGAGTTTATGCTCTGGATGAGACTTGTCAAGTGAAAATATTTTAACCTGTCTTTTTTTAAGCAGCATGAAAATAGCTGAAGACAGCACCTGCTGCGGCGAGTGTGTGAGACAAGCAGGCAGAGCCACGTGCTGGATGGAAAGGAGACAGATTATTTAATTTGCTCATGGTCAAGGAGCAGGTCAGTGACAGAGCCAGGAGTAGAGTCTATCTCCATGCTTTCTCTTACTCATTAAATGTGATGCTTCTGGTGTTCCACTGAAATTGCTGAGAACTTGTGCAGGGAATTCAGTACTAGTGACTGGACCTCAGGAATATCATTCCTCAAAGCTTCATGCTGTCCTCATGACACTGCAGATTGTAAGAGGATAATGTGGGGCCATATACTTTTAGTATAATTTCTTTTACTTAATTTGTGATTTTTAGTTTTAAAAAGATGCTAAATCCTTCTTGCCTTACACTGGGTTTTTTAAATAGATTCCCACACCTTTTCTTGTTGCTGTCAGTGCTTGCAGGTCTCTGCTTTACACTGGGTCATGTGTTACTTTTAAGGAATTTGCATATTATTAGTGTTACATATAACTAAGTGTGCCAATGTAGATGTGTACAGTATTCTGATATCTCATCCTTCTTCCACTAAAATAAATCTTGCCTGATGGGAGCTCCTACACTAAAATAACAGATTACAATCAGACTGAGGAACTGAGCTGCCACTTTTACACAGAGGCCTGTCACAGCTGGCTGTACCAGTTTCAAAATTATGTGCAAACAGTCTTTCTTCTTCCTCTAAGTGCTCAGCAACCTTGAGGTATGACCAGGAATGGGGAAGGGGTGAGGTGACCTGGGGGAAGAAGCAGTAAGATGCCGCAGTACCCTGGGAATTCTACATACCGCGGCTTACAAATGCGCAGCTGACTTGTTTGCCTGTGGCTGGGTTTTGTGGTTGCAGTCTGTGTATCAAAGTGCATATCATCACTGAACCTTGCTTGGAATGGCCTCCAGAAAAAGAGAAGGCTTGGATGATTTCTCTCTTCCTTCTCCTTTCCATGACATATTGCACTGCTGGAAAGCTATTTTTTATTTATGTAGGCTGACTTCTGGCATATTGGGAGCTATTAAGTATTCCTCAAACTTCTTGCAACATCTTTCTTCCTCTTATTAGGGGACCTTCCCCTTCACACCACATCTTTGTTGCTCCTATTGCCTCCGTTCCCACTCTGTTCTTTGCTAACCTCACTTCTAGCCCATGGGTTGCCAAGATCCACTTTTCGTTGAGAAGGGCAAATGTGCTCCTCTCATTTTTCCTGTCAGGGCTTTGACTGTCCCATTCCTGTCTTTACGTGGCAGCAAAATTCTTCTTTCTCATTCTAATCTCGTCCTCCCTAATGCCATTTGAGGGAAGAAGCCAGGATGCAAATAGGGTGCATTTGGAGGCAATAAGAACAGAACCACATATCTTGAATGGAATTAAACCCTAGTGATGAAAAAGTAGGTCTTTCCTGTTAAAATACAAGTTTTAGGATGGATAGGCAAAAGTCACAGTCAAGATCCATGATTCCTGTTCAATCTAAACTGTGGAACAGTTGCTCTAGCTGTAGGAGACAGTATTCCCAGCTCCTCTCTGTAAGTATGGAATTACCCCCAGCTGTGCACAGGCTTCTGTGCCATGGCCAGGCTGATCTGTGGAGTTGCACTGCAGCCCTGCGGGCCAGCTGGCTGCTCCCTGTCACCATGGGCATGACACAAAGCCAAGCCAGGAAGTGGGGAAAAAGTATACTGAGAAGCAAAAAAAAATTAAACCAAGCACTTAGCAGGAGAATATTTGGAACAGGTCATTTCTGCCCTGCCTGTGCACAGGAGAGCTGGCTGGGTCGGCTGTTAAGGGAGAAAGCAGAAGGTCATGATTAAGCCAGGCAGTGACATCATGCCCCTTGCCTGCACTGAGTTAACTCTGAAGGAACAGAGCACACATGCTCCAGAGACCTCTCACTTCAGGGGTGTGTACATCTTAAGGTGCAACTGTGTAGGAGAGTGCAGCTGAGAGCAAGTTTATGAGTATGGTCCAGGCAGAACAAGCTGCAGCAGCGTATAGATGTCAGGCGGTCCCAGGAGCACACGGCACCATGCTGAGGGAGCCAGCTGACTTGTCTTTAACTGGGACAGAGGATGGGACATGGCTGTTTGTTGGTGGTGCCCAGGCCTCTACTGAGCCCATCACCAGTGCCTTTGGAGCTCAGCTGGCCTCAGCAGCACCATGGCTGCCTGCAGGGGTCTGCCCTGCCCTGTTCTGCAGCATGGGGTCTGATAAGAGTAAGCAGACAAAGGGTGGAAAAAAGGAAGTGATATCATCCCCTTTTTATAAAAAGAGGTACTGAGACTGGGAACGATTGAGTGGGATTTCCAAGGTAATTTATTCTAGGTCTTAGGCTTCAAAGCCATGTCAGGAAGTTAGGGTTAAAAGGTTCCTCCGGTTTCAGCTGTGTGGTCAGAGTGTAAATGCAAAGCGATGGCTGAATCTTCTAGGACAAGGCAGTCCCTTTATTGCACAAGTGCCTCTCGTAACAGTGGCACTGCTTTGCGTTTCTGTAGTCATTGCATGAAGAGCTTGGATGGCTTTTGTTTGGATTGACCCACCTTTGGATGAATCTCAAACTTCATGACACTGCTGTCTGAATTCAGAAGCGTGTGGGCAGAGACAAACCTCATTGTTCTACCTGATAGTTGTGAGGAGTTGGATTGTTCATAAAACAAAGCCCTCAGCTAACTTTACAGGGAGCACAAGCTGGAAATGCCTTTACCCACAGCTGCTGGTTTTCCTCATGACACAGAACTGGTAGAACTCAACCAACCTTCAAGAAACATCCAGTGTTGGGAGCTGCTGCCACTGGCTTTAGCTGCAGCCACCCCCCCAGTGATC
>NW_009952560.1:115225-115953 GCF_000747805.2 Chaetura pelagica | reverse complement strand
TGTGGGCAGCTCCTGCCACTGGCTTCAGCTGCAGCTACACCCCAAGTGATCTATATGCTTCTTCCATTCACCTGTAAATAGCTTAGTCTTGAAGCTGCAGCCACAAAACACCCAGCTGGATGTGCTGGACTCCACTACTGAGGTGGGCTGACTTCTGTCCCATGTTGCTGCAGTCTGCTGCCATCCCAAGGATGGCTTTCAGGGCTTTTCCTACTCTTGACTACCAGTCTTTAGCCATGTACAAAAACTGAGACCCACAGTGGCTTCAGTCCCAAGAAATTGTGACTGTACCTAGAAACATGGTCTCATCAGCCATTTGTAAAGAATAATATTAGCAAAGAAATAGCTTAGCAGAGTGTAGTTCCCCTGTGCAAGTACAGCTCCTCCTGCTCAGTGCTTGTTTA
This sequence comes from Chaetura pelagica, assembly GCF_000747805.2. Lineage (NCBI taxonomy): Eukaryota > Metazoa > Chordata > Aves > Apodiformes > Apodidae > Chaetura > Chaetura pelagica. The sequence continues at coordinate 115,549 of NW_009952560.1, read as the reverse complement.
TGATTAACTATGTTTCTGTGCTTGTTCTCTTATTATCCCTTGCAGAGCCTTGCTTATTTAACAGGGTTGTGTGTAAGAACACATGGATCAACCTCATGATTACACATTTTCAGGACTGGGTCACAAAAAATGAGAAGAAGAAAGAATTTCCCCTTTTCAACAAAACAAGTGATTCCCATACACTGCTAAAGAATTGCATTTGTTGCCGGACAGTTACTATGAAGCAGCCACTCTCCCAAACAGATGAGCACTATGCTCCATATGGGGATAATTCAGTTGAGATTAAATCCAATATCTATTTTCCCTATAATATCTGATAGATCC
>NW_009952560.1:112743-115199 GCF_000747805.2 Chaetura pelagica | reverse complement strand
ATGAAATTGTGCATACAAGTCATGTAGAGCATCAGATACATAGAGGACAAGTATTCTGGGCAGAAGCTTAAGAGGAAAGATATTATAGTTGTCAAATAATTCATGTTTATTTTTTCCTTCTCATTTGTAGTCTGATCTTGTCCCAAATGCTAAAATTTGTTGACTAAGAACATGTTTTAGGTCATAAATCACGGATCAGCTAACTTGCTTTGAGGCATTGTTTTGTTAGGAAGGTTTTGAAGCTTAATTCTGCCCCGTGGGAATGTGTGACATAGTGAGAAATCTTCTGAGATTATTTTCTTTTTGGTAAGCAAACATAAGGCACAAAGAATATTCCTTCTTGCCATTTCATTTTTCTGTGTCTGAAGTGAAAGTTCCTGTGTAGTGTGTTTGGCATGAGATGGTCAGGTGAGAAAAGCTTTGGGATAAAACTCTGGAAAAGCGTAGAAGCTGCACAAGGATCAGCTAGTCTGACAGCCTAAATTTTTCTTCTTGGTAAGGTCATCTTTGTGTTAGTGTTGATTTTGTAATAGAAATGCCCATCAGATAACAGGCTTCAGAGTCTTTGGGTTCTTTGGCTATTCCTGCCTTAGGGATCTTCTAGTCCAAATGAAGATCAGATGTAAAAGAGTAGAACAAACATACAGGAGCAACGGATGAGCGGGCAGATGGTCCCACAGCATCCAGACTGAGGCTGTGTGTGCACATGCAGTGCCTTTAGACTGAATGTAAGTCATTGCTTTAAATGGTTTAGATGCACTTTCAGTATTTTGTCTCTGCACAAAACTGTTGATATGGATTTAGGGAAGAGTCCTGCAGGAATGGGCCCTGCAAGGTCCTGCCTTCTGCTGAAATGTTGAAGAATAAAGATGCTCGGTGTGAGGAAAGTGCTTCCCTGGATGAATTTCCTTGAAAGCCCCACTCACAAACCAGCATCTCCTCTGGCTAGGTACTGCACAAACATTGCCCAGGCAGAAGACCACGTATCTCAAGGAACTTAACTCTTTACTTTCTGGATCCCAACAGGTGAAACTGATTGACTACATCCACAGACAACGGCAGTGTAAGCTGAGCGTGCCCCTGAGTGACAGGACAGCAGAGCTCAACAGCTACCCAAGATTCAATGACTGGTTAGACATTGTCAATGTGAGAAAAGAAGTTGTACAGGTAAGGGAAAGACAACCTTCAGCCCAGAACCTTCCTGCCCTGTTTCGAGACGTTCCCAGCTGCCTGATGGGTTTAAGTTAGTTTCCTGAACTGACTTTCAGGCAAGGTGTCGAGTGTGTGGGTACACAGAGGGACCTTTGGTGGAAAGGGTGCTTCCTCTCACCCAGAAGCACTAATCACCCAGAGGTATTGCTGAAATACTCCCTTCCCTTTGTCTTCCTCCCACAGTTATTAGGGATCTTCTCACAGTAGCATTTGAAGCAATGCCTCACACCTATTGCTTGGTATGATACAAAGGTCCTGCCTTACCAGGACCTCCTCTCCTGCTTGCTAGCTCTGAGAATGATGCCATAACTTACAGGTAATAATAATGATATTTTACCATACTATATTCTGTGTCCAGAACTAGCCAAAAAAAGGACCAAGAGTTACAGTTTTGTACACTGACATATCCAACAAATGGTAAAAAATGTTGTTACAGCCTGTTTGTTTCTAAAATTAATGAAGATCCAAAAATAGCCAATAGCACTGTGTCCCTCTAAACTTAGACTGGCAAAAGGGGTCAGAGTTGACAAGTTTGTCCCAGAATGAGGGTTTGAAACCATGTGGCCTCACAAAGCACTCCCAACTACCAAATCAAGTGGACTGCAACCCAGTAATGGGCAGGTGGATTTTGCTACAGATTTTGACTGTGTGGGAGTTTTTGCTCAGAAACGAGAGATTTTTCCATTTTATACACAACCCCTTCCTATGAGTAAAGTCCCTGATTCAAACTGATACCGAAGAGAATTGCATCAGTGTAGAAGAATGGAATGAAAAACTCTTCTGTAGTGGGTCTGGGAGGTGGCTGGCATCAGCTGTTTGTGCTCACAGGCCATGGCTCCTCTTGATCTGTACAGTTTAATTCTTAACATGCAAATCACTGGGTGCCTCTTTACTGCACAAAATGATCTGACTCTTCTGCTGGAATCAGAAATGAGTAGACAAGCCAAGGCCCCCAGCTCCTGTTTCTGACACATTTATTTTTTTATTATTTTTTTTTGGAGCCTGAAATCCCAGCCACGTTTTGGTGAATTCTGGGAACTCCCAGGACTGCAGGACACTGACAACAGATTGTTGGACAGTGCTTGGCTTCCCCATGCTGTTCTGTTCATCTCAGTGTCATTTTAATGGCACTATCAGTAGGGCTTAGTCCACTGATGACTAAACAAAGCAGAAAAGGCTTTTTCCGTTCTTTTTCCCATTTTTGGCTCTGCAGGCCAGATCACAGTGTTCTCCTTCAGTTTCCT